>NC_061122.1:73321623-73324680 GCF_002878395.1 Capsicum annuum | reverse complement strand
CCCCCCCCCCCCCCCCTCCGCATTTCCTCCAGCAGAAGGACAATCTCTCCGAAGGTGACCCACTTTGCCACAAGTATAGCAGTTTCTCCCCTCAAACCAGCACTTCGCTAAATGATTCCTTCCGCAAACCTCGCACCACGGATAAGTATGACGCTGCTGGGCCACACTGCCCTGAGACTGTGTACCTAGAGCTTTGGATCCATGAGGAGTCTGAAAACTCTGAGATTGTCTGTCTGTCAGTGGTTTGGGTGCTGGGGCACTGGCTGCTAACTGTGCATTATTTTAAAACTTCTTCTTATTTGACATACCCTAGTTACCACTCTACAGCTGACTCTGATGCTGGTCCGCAGATCTAGCTCTCTTAGCCTGTCTGTCTTTCTCTCTAGATTCAGTAATCTTTTTCTTCTTCTCTTCCACCTGCTGCATATGAACGGTCAGTTGACCAAAGTCTAACTCCTTATTCAAAATAGTCCCCTAGCACTCAAGTACTAGGTTATCAGCAAGGCCAGATGCAAATTTTCTCATTCGGGATCTCCTATTACTAGTCAACTCTGGTGCATAGTGGGCTAGTTTATTAAACTTCAAAGTGTACTCCTGGAAACTCATACTGCCCTGCTTCAGATTCATAAACTCTTCCTCTTTGGTCTCCCTCAACTCCAGAGGAAAGAATCGATCAAGAAAAGCTTCCACAAATTCTTCCCAAACTGTGAGCTCAACACTTTCACCTTTTGCATCTTCCCAGTCAGCATACCATTGATTCACAACATCCTTGAGCTGATAGGTTGCTAGCTCCACCCCTTCAACCTTATCCGTATGCATCACCTTAAAGATCTTTTCCATCTCATCCACGAACACCTGTGGATCTTCCTCTACCTTGGTGCCAGTGAACTTAGGTGGGTTCATCTTCATGAAATGTCTGACTCTAGTAGCCTCAGATGTAATAGATGTAGACCCAACATCTTCCAATCGTTGAGCCTAGTTATTTACCAACTGTGTCAGCATATGAATGGACCATCTGAATTCTGTATTTGAAATATCTCCCTGAGCTGTTGGGGGAGGGTTGGCATTAGTCCACGGAGCTCGAGGTGGACTAGTCAGGATTGGAGGGACTCTTGGAGTAGTGATAAATTCTGGAGTGTGAGCCCTGTTATGGGTCCGCATCCCATGGGTGGGACGAACCTCATCTGCCTGAGCATTCTGATCGATGATACAACGTGGAGGCATAAGTGTGTTTTTGAAACACAAGTGATCATTGATTAGGGGACAGTTCAGAGTCTGAACCATGAACTAAATCACAAAGAAGGGAAATATTTCCTAAATGCCTAGTGACCCCCTGCTTATAAGTGTGGCACGCTACATACCCATAAACAGGACTCTACTCGATGCAATTTCATAGAAACCCTGGGACCATGAATTGCGCTTTAATACCAAGTTTGTCACATGCTACACAAATAATTAACATGCCGTATTGGCATAGTATTATATGGCTTCGGGATTATCAACACATCAAAATCATGGTCTATATTATATCCCAAAATACGGGGCATTACATTATCCCCTCCTTAGGATTATTTGTCCCTGAATGATAACATGGGACACAGGCAGATATGATTTCAAGCATAATAAAGGAAAAGGAAAGATAATATAGGAATTGTATGTTCGGTCTCATCCTCCATCGAAGCAAACAAATTGGGATATCTAATTATCATGTCATCTTCTGACTCCCAAGTTGCTTCTTCAACTTTTTGATTCCTCCACAGTACCTTTATAGAGGCTATCTCTTTACTCCTCATCGTTTGAACTTGGCAATCTAAAATTTCAATGGGCTCTTCTTCGTAAGACAAGGAGTCTGTCACTTTGATACCCTCTACTAGAAATACCATAGAATAATCTCCAATACATTTCTTCAATATTGATACATGGAATACCAGATGAACGGAATCCAAACTTGCAGGAAATTCTAGCTCATATGCAACTATACCAATCTTTTTCAGAATCTGATATGGCCCTACATAGCGAGGGCTCAATTTACCCCTTTTTCCAAACCTCATAACTCCTTTCATAGGAGAAACCCTGAGAAACACCCAATCACCAACTTCAAACTCTAGTTCTGTAATACCCCAGGAAATTTTTCGTTGAAATGCTTTGCAAAAATGTGTTGGGTTCTATATTCTAGAATGAATTATAAATTTTCCATACGGAATGTCTTAGATTATGACCCACCATTTCGTAGAATATCGAATTATCTTTCCAAAGATACATGGATCATCTAAAACAGACACCCGAGCGATAAATTATGAACATTCCGATCGAACCATGAATAGTAGTGAACAGAAAAACGTGTAGGAAAAAGTACTGAGGCCTGGCGTATTTATGCTCCAACTTTAAATGATCAGAACTCCTTGTAAATAATGATATGGGTAATCTACTATATACCAACGGAAAGCTCTACGAATTCTCTTTCCAATGAAATTGGTTTCATCCAATTTTTCTATCGGAGCAAAAAGTTATGATCGATCTACTTCAGTCGATCAAAAGTGAATTTTTGGATCAAATTCAAACGATCATAACTTTTCATACACAATGATCTAGGTAAGATACTATATATCAACGAAAAGATATGAGAGTCCTCTTTCTAATGAAATTCGTTTCATCTAATTTGGATATTAGAGTAAAACATCATGGTTGATCTACTTCAGACTATCAAAATAGTCCACCAAAGGATAGATTCAAGAATTATTTATTTTTAGGGGCGTTTTGGTCATTCCCCCTCACCTAAAATCCATCCAAACCCTATATTAAAGTCTATTAGAAGCATTATATGTTATATTTCATCAAATTCCCTCAAAAAGAAAACCCTAAGCTCCTACATCCAACTTCAAGAACCTCTAAAGTTCACCATTAATTTTGTAAATTTATTCAAGATTCCAAGTTCCTAGTTCAAGAACTCCATGAACCGTCATTCAAAGGCACGATCAACATCTCAAAAATAAGTATCGATCTAAAGTTTATCATTTAAGGTATGTGGGGTTTTTCAATAAGAACTCTCTTTCGTTC
>NC_061122.1:73320515-73321523 GCF_002878395.1 Capsicum annuum | reverse complement strand
TTAGGGTTTTCTTTTTGAGGGAATTTGATGAAATTCCCTCAAAAAGAAAACCCTAAGCTCCTACATCCAACTTCAAGAACCTCTAAAGTTCACCATTAATTTTGTAAATTTATTCAAGATTCCAAGTTCCTAGTTCAAGAACTCCATGAACCGTCATTCAAAGGCACGATCAACATCTCAAAAATAAGTATCGATCTAAAGTTTATCATTTAAGGTATGTGGGGTTTTTCAATAAGAACTCTCTTTCGTTCTTGTGCCCAAGAGTAATTTTCTTTACAAAGGCATGATTTTTATTTGATTTTTATGAATTTGAAGCATGAACCCATATCTTATGATGATTATTATGAAATCTTGATGTTTATGATTTTGAAAGATGAATTTACATGTGTGGAGATATAAAGAATGAATCTTGAATAATATTTATCATGATTTTGATATTTGGGTCGTGAATCCCCATTAGGAATTCTGTTTTTTTGAGAAAGTGTGTGTTATAAGCATGTTGATGTTGAATATTTGAGATATTTTGAATGATTCGACCTTTTGGTCTTAATGGATTCATTTTGAAATCGAGTGTGAAAGAAATCCACAATGTGGTTGATTTTGATAGATGGGAAGCATGATGGCTCCCGATGTGTATTTATATATTACAGAAATTATTTTGTTGTGGATTATCTTTGAAATAATCTGAGCTAAGTCCGGGAGAAATCTTTAGCACCGAGTGGGAGGTATAAAGCAACCTTACTTCCCTAGAACTACGTGCCCCCGTAGGAGTGTGCCTGAGGCTGATTTATCTGATGGCAAGGATAGGAAGGCTCTCCCCAACGTGGGTTGTACGTTGGACTCTATGTAGCTCACATGGTTTATGTCGGTTATAGGATCTCCGTGTGTGTGTGCGCTTCCTTGTGTCTATGATGAACGGTGAAGTGATATGAAAGTGGATTTGTGAAAGTTATTCTTTCAAAAGATTTAAATGATATTTACATTATGAGAATTGATATTCTTGATGAA
>NC_061122.1:73310238-73317515 GCF_002878395.1 Capsicum annuum | reverse complement strand
AAGATTTAAATGATATTTACATTATGAGAATTGATATTCTTGATGAATTGAAAGTGATTGACAAATTATATGATGACTCACATGTGTTATTGTACTTATTTCATCCTCTCATGATTATGTTGATTTTCTTTGGGTTATGTGAGTCTTTTATACATCCTGCATATTTCTTATAAATATTTATGATGATGATATTTATAAAACTGCATACACCCCCATATACTCAATTTTTTTCCATGGTATAGACCCACATCTTCATATGTGGGCTGCATTTTCTCAGAATGTAGGATTAGGTACTCAGTTCCAGGTTCGACAGTGGTTTTTTGGGCACACTTTTCTACATCCTCTATCATGGTGAGTCCTCATGTTCCGAGGATGTGATGTCTGATGTTAGTTTCACAGAATTGGTTACATTTGATAACTGAGTATGAGTCAGTTGGGGCATGTCTCAATAGCTCGCTGGCTTTATTAATTTTCTTAGAGGCTTGTCAGACTAGTATAGATGTTAGGAGTTAACTAATAAGTCATATTTTGTTATCTTTTTGAAATTCTTTTATTCTTGGATAATGATTACTCTGTTGATATTTGAGGGTTGTTTATGGAAACCTCGTTGATTCGTGTTTAATTGAATAAAAATGGCTCAAAGGGTTAGCTTGGGGCTACTCATAGCTTCAAACACCGTGTGACGCTCTGGAATCCTTTTTTGGGGTGTTACAAACTTGGTATCAAAGCCTAAGGTTTTAAGGTGTCCTAGGGATTCTGACAAGCCGCTTTAAGTAGAGTCTTGATCATCGATGTGTAGCGCACCACATCTATGAGGAAGAGGCTACAAAACATTTTAGGAAAAAGTGAGATTCTTTCTTTCAAAAGTCTATCATTCTTAAAGTGTCTCTATTTGCTATTGATTCGTGCTCTCCTCTTTAGAAATATGCCTCTACATCGAGCGAGAAGAAATAATGATGGTCAGCAACCTCAACCCGCTGACCCATTGAATGAAAATGTGTCTCATGCTAAATTTTGGGCAGCCTTTCAGGCGCTGGCCCAAGATGTTACTGTAAATGTTCAAGCCAACTCGGCCCCGGCTCCACAGCAGCAGGGAGATGATTTAGCTACTGCTAGGATTCGTGACTTCATGTGGATAAATCCGTTGGAAATCTATGGGTCCAAGTCTGATGAGGATCCACGGTTGTTTTTAGAGGAGGTGCAGAAGTTTACTCAGGTGATGCATGTATCTGAGAAACATAGTGTGGAGTTGTCTACGCATAGGTTGAAAGACCTTGCTTATGACTGGGTTGTTGCTTGGAGAAAAGGTAGAGGTGAGGAAGCTGTCCCTACAACTTGGCAAGAGTTCCAGGATATATTCCTGGATAAGTTTTTCCTTTTGGAGATGAAGGAGGTAAAGGTGGATGATATTATGAACCTATGATAGGGCTCTATGACTGTTAGGGAGTACTGTCAAAAGTTCAATTAGTTGGCCAAGTATGCCCCAGACTTAGTGGCTGATAATCGGGCTAGTATGAGTAAGTTTGTGACTGGAGTGTCTAGTTATGTGGTTAAGGAGTGTAGGTCTGCTATGCTGAATAGTGAGATGAATTTTTCTAGACTGATGACTCATGCCCAACAGATTGAGGCAGACAAGATTAAGGAGAGAGATAGAATAAGAGGAATAAGAGAGCTAGGTCCAAGAAGCACGGACAGGGTTAGACTAGATCACAGGGAGGGAGTCGACCTCAGTATTAGGATCATTCGTCTATGCCAGAACCTTCATCTGCTAGTGCTCCCATGGCTAGAGGTAGGCAGGAGCAAGGTAGCAGGTCATATGCATCCAAGTCCCAGTACAGTACTGGTAGTAAGCCAAATAGTCCCCTGTATCCTAAGTGTGGTAGGGCTCATTCGGGTGAGTGTTGGGCTGAGAAGAGGGGTTGTTTTTGGTGTGGTGACATGGGTCACAAAGTTAGAGATTGTCCACAGGATCGACAAAGGTGTCGTGACTATCGCCCTCAGACCCAGACTCAGACTATTAGTGCTCCAGTTCCAGCGATTCGCCCAGCCCCAGCTCAGGGCACCTCTTCTAGCAATGCTGGCGGGCAGCGCCAGAATAGATTCTATGCTTTACCGCCCCACCAGGAATAGGAGGACTCTCCCGATGTTGTTACTGGTATGCTTCATATATTTCAGTTTGATGTGTATGCTTTATTGGATACTGGATCTAGTTTCTCATATGTTACACCTTTAATTGCTGTGAATTTTTAAATGAGTCCCGAGATTATTCCTTAGCCTATCCTAGTTTCTACCCCAGTGGGTGATTCGATTATTGCCCAAAAAGTGTATAAAAAATTTCCTATTACCGTTCTTTATAGAGTCTTGTTAGCTGATATGATTGGGTTAGACAGGGTAGATTTTGATATGATTCTATGTATGGACTGGCTGTATTCTTCTTATGCCTCTATTGATTGCCTGCCCCGAGTGGTCAAGTTTTAGTTTCTGGGTGCATCCGTGTTTTAAGTGGTCTGGGAATTCTGTGTCACCCAAGAGTCATTTTATCCCTTACCTCAAAGCTAGAAAGCTTATTTCCAAGGGATGTATTTACCATTTGGTTAGAGTCAAAGACACTAAATTTGAGACTTTAACTCTCCAGTATGTTAATCTCGTCAATGAGTTTTTTGTTGTCTTTCCGAATGATCTCCTAGGGATACCTCCTGATAGAGAGATAGAGTTCAGGATTAATCTTCTTCGCGATACTCAGCCCATTTCTATTCCTCCTTACCGTATGGCCCCTGCAGAACTTAAGAAGTTGAAAGAGCAACTCAAAGATCTACTATATAAGGGTTTCATAAAGCCCAGTGTTTCTTCTTGGGGTTCTCCTGTGTTGTTTGTGAGAAAGAAAGATGGCTCTTTGTGTATGTGCATTGATTATCGCCAACTGAATAAAGTCACTATAAAAAATAAGTACCCCCTTCCTAGAATAGATGATTTGTTTGACCAATTGCAAGGTGCAAGTTATTTGTCAATGATAGACCTTCGTTCTGGCTATCATCAACTCAAAGTTAGGGAGTGTGACATCTCAAAAAATATTTTGCGAACTCGTTATGGCTATTTTGAGTTTCTTGTTATGTATTTCGAGTTAACTAATGCCCCAGCAGCTTTCATGGACCTTATGAATCGATTGTTCAGACCATATTTGGATATATTTGTCATAGTATTCATCGATGATATACTGGTGTACTCCCGTAGTGAGGATGAACATTCTGATCATCTCCAAACTGTCTTGCAAACCCTTAGAGATCACAAGTTGTTTGCCAAGTTTAGTAAGTGTGAGTTTTGGCTAAGGTCAGTTGCTTTTCTGGGTCATATCATTTCTTCTGAGGGTATTAGAGTTGATCCCCAAAAGACCAAAGCTGTTAGAAATTGGCCTAGACCTATTTCCCCGACTGATATCCGAAGTTTCTTGGGTTTAGCTGCTATTACCGTCGTTTTGTTAAGGGTTTCTCCTCTATAGCGTCTCCTATGACTCGGTTGACCCAAAAGAAAGTGAAGTTCTTATGGTCCAAATCTTGTGAGAAGAGTTTTCAGGAGTTGAAGACTCGACTCACTTCAGCCCCTATTTTGACTTTGCCTGATGGTGTTGATGGTTTTGTGGTGTACTGTGATGCTTCGAGAGTTGGATTGGGTTACGTATTGATACAGAAGGGTAAGGTGATAGCTTATGCTTCTAGACAGTTGAAACCCCATGAGAAAAATTACCCCACCCATAACCTTGAGTTGGCTGCTGTTGTGTTTGCTTTGAAAATCTGGAGACACTATTTGTATGGTGTCCATGTTGATGTTTTCACTGATCATAAGAATCTGCAGTATATGTTTACCCAGAGAGAATTGAATCTTAGGCAGATACGATGGTTAGAATTGTTAAGGGACTATGATATAAGTGTGTTATACCATCCGGGCAAGGCCAATATTGTGGCGGATGCCCTAAGTAGAGTGTCCATGGGTAGTGTTTCGCATGTGGTAGAAGGTAAGAAAGAGTTTACTTGTGATGTACATCATTTGGCTAGATTGGGGGTTAGGTTGTTTGACTCTACTGAAGGTAGTATAGGGGTTCAGAGTAGTTTCAAATCCTCCTTGGTTTCGGAAGTAAAGGAAAAGAAATACTTAGATGCTTGTTTGGTCAGAATAAAGGATTTAGTCAAGGACCATAAAGTAGAGGTTTTCTCCAAAGGAGGAGATGGTGTGTTGAGATTGCAGGGTAGATTGTGTGTCCCGAATGTTGGTAATCTGAGACAGAGGATTATGGCTGAAGAGCATAGGGTGCAATATTCTATTCATCCTTGTGCCACCAAGATGTACCGAGACTTGCGGGAAATCTATTGGTGGAGTGGCATGAAGAAAGATATAGAAGGGTTTGTAGCTAAGTGTGCAACATGCAAACAGGTTAAGGTTGAACACCAAAGACCTGGTGGTATAATGCAAGAGTTTAGTATTCCCACCTGGAAGTGAGAAGAGATAAATATGGACTTCGTGATTGGTTTACCTCATTTCCGACGCCATCATGATTCCATTTGGATTGTGGTTGATAGATTGACTAAGTTTTGTCATTTCTTGCCTGTTCATACTTCATATACTACTGAGGATTACGCTAGATTATATATTCGAGAGCTAGTCAGACTGTATGGAATTTCCTTGTCTACCATTTTGGATAGGGGTACTCAGTTCACTTTGCAATTTTGGAAAGCTTTTCAGAAGGGTCTTGGTACCCAAATACTTTTGAGTTCTGCTTTTCATCCGCAGATCGATGGTCAGGTTGCGCGGACTATCCAAACCTTAGAGGATATGTTGAGAGCTTGTGCACTTGACTTTAAGGGAAGTTTGAATGATCACTTACCATTGATATAGGTTGCTTACAATAACAGTTTCCACTCTAGTATTGGCATGGCTTCGTTTGAAGCTTTATATGGGAGGAAGTGTAGATCACCCATAGGTTGGTTCAAGATGGGTGAAGCGGCTGTGAGTGGTCCTGATTCGGTATTTGAGGCTATGGAAAAATTTAAGTTGATTAGGGAAAGGTTGAAAACTGTGCAGAGTCGTTAGAAGTCATATGCGAATGTTAGAAGCAGAGACCTTGAGTTTGAAGTTGGTGACCTAGTGTATCTAAAAATTTCACCCATGAGGTGAGTGAAGAGATTCAGAAAGAAGGGGAAGCTTAGTCCCCATTATATTGGTCCTTACAAAATTCTTAGCCGTGTTGGTAAGGTAGCTTATGAGGTCGAGTTGCCTTCTGAGTTGTCCTCTGTTCATCCAATATTCCATCTCTTAGAAAGCATATTAGCGATGTTGTGGTAGTGGATTCTCAGAAGAGTACTGACATTCAAGAAAATCTTTCTTTTGATGAGATTCCTGTTGAGATTCTTGATTTCAGTGTCCAAAAACTAAGGACAAAGAAGTTTCCTTGGTCAAGGTGTTGTGGCGAAACCAATCTGTTGAGGGTGCAACTTAGGAACCTGAGGCGGATATGCGATCCAAGTACCCGCACCTATTTTTTTCGAACTCCAATCAAGAAGAAGGTACCGTTCTATCCTAAATCATGCACTTTTGATAAAAGTTGCAGCAGTTCAGCTATTATTTATTATGTGTTCAGCTGTAGTTTCTTGAATTTATGCATTCTATGTTGCATTCGGAGTGAGAAACAATTTGGTGATGAGTCTAGTGAATGGTTTCAGCTATATTCTCTATTCCCTATCTAATCTTTGCATGTCTAGCGTCATTCATGGATGAATGGTTCCAAGAGGGGATGATGTAATACCCCAGAAAATTTTTGGTTGAAATTTTTTGCGTAAATGTATTGGGTTTTATCTTCTAGAATGAATTATAAATTTTTCGTGCAGAATGTATTAGATTATTACCCACCATTACATAGAGTATCGAATAATCTTTACAAAGATATGTGGATCATCCAAAACGGATACCCGAGCGACGAGTTATGAACATTCCGATAGAACCGTGAATAGTAGTGAACAGTAAAATGTGCAAGAAAAAGTACTGAGGCCTGGCATATTTTTGCTCCAAATTTAAATGATCATAAATCCTTGAAAATAATGATCTAGGTGATCTGCTATATATCAACGGAAAGATCTGCGAGTCCACTTTCCAATGAAATTGGTTTCATCCAATTTTTCTATCAGAGAAAAAGGTTATGGTCGATCTACTTCAGCCTATCAAAAACGAATTTTTGGGTCAACTTCAAACGATCATAACTCCTCGTACACAATGATCTGGGTGAGATACCATATATCAACGGAAATATATGAGAGTCCTCTTTCTAATGAAATTAGTTTCATCCAACTTGGATATCAGAGTAAAACGTTATGGTTGATCTACTTCAGACTATCAAAACAGTCCACCAAAGGAGAGATTCGAGAATTATTTGATTTTTAGGGGATTTTTGGTCATTCCCCCTCAACCAAAATCTTTCCAAACCCTATATTAAATCCTATTAGAAGCATTATATGTTATATTTCATCAAATTCCCTCAAAAAGAAAACCCTAAGCTCCTACATCCATCTTTAAGAACCTCCAAAGTTCACCATTAATTCTGCAAATTTATTCAAGATTCCAAGTTCCTAGTTCAAGAACTCCAAGAACCATCATTCAAAGGTACGATTAACATCTCAAAAACGAGTATCAATCTAAACTTCATCATTCAAGGTATGTAGGATTTTTCGACAAGAACTCTCTTTCATTCTTGTGCCCAAAAGTAATTTTCTTTACAAAGGCATGATTTTTATTTGATTTTTATGAATTTGAAGCATGAACCCACATCTTATGATTATTATTATGAAATCTTGATGTTTAAGATTTTGAAAGATGAATTTACATGTGTGGAGATATAAAGCATGAATCTTGAATGATATTTATCATGATTTTGATATTTAGGTTGTGAATCCCCATTGGAAATTGCATTTTTTGTGAAAGTGTGTGTTATAAGCACGTTGATGTTGAATATTTGAGATATGTTGAATGATTTGATCTTTTGGTCTTAATGGTTTTTTTTTAACTTTAGTGTGAAAGAAATCCACAATGTGGTTGATTTTGATAGATGGGAAGCATAATGGCTCCCGATGTATATTTATATATTACTGAAATTGTTTTGTTGTGGATTGTCTTTGAAATGATCTGAGCTAAGTCCGGAAGAAATATTTAGCACCGAGTAGGAGGTATAAAGCGACCTTACTTCCTTATAACTATGTGCCCCCGTAGGAGTGAGCCTGAGCCTGATTTATATAGTG
>NC_061122.1:73270045-73310138 GCF_002878395.1 Capsicum annuum | reverse complement strand
TATCAAAATCAACCACATTGTGGATGATTTTGATAGATGGGAAGCATAATGGCTCCCGATGTATATTTATATATTACTGAAATTGTTTTGTTGTGGATTGTCTTTGAAATGATCTGAGCTAAGTCCGGAAGAAATATTTAGCACCGAGTAGGAGGTATAAAGCGACCTTACTTCCTTATAACTATGTGCCCCCGTAGGAGTGAGCCTGAGCCTGATTTATATAGTGATCACTAGTTTGTGTGGATTTGATATCGATAGTCCTACTCTGATGACAAGGATAGTACGGCTCTCCCCAACATGGGTTGTACGTTGGACTCCATGTAGCTCACATGGTTTATGTCGATTATTGGATCTCTCAGTGTGTGTGTGTTTCCTTGTGTCTATGGTGAACGGTGAAGTGACTTGAAAGTGGAATTGTGAAAGTTATTCTTTCGAAAGATTTAAATGATATTTACATTATGAGAATTGATATTCTTGATGAACTGAAAGTGATTGACAAATTATATGATGACTCACATGTGTTATTGTACTTATTTTATCCTCTCATGATTATGATGATTTTCTTTGGGCTATATGAGTCTTTCATACCTCCTGCATATTTCTTATAAATATTTATGATGATAATGTTTATAAAACTGCATACACCCCCATATACTTGGTTCGTTTCTATGGTACAGACCCACATCTTCGGATGTGGGCTGTATTTTCTCAGAATGTAGGTTCAGGTGCTCAGTTCCAGGTTCGACAGTGATTCTTCGGGCACGCTGTTCTACATTCTCTGTCATGGCGAGTCCTCATGTTTCGAGAACGTAATGTCTGATGTTGGTTTCATGGAATTTTTTATATTTGATAACTGAGTATGAGTCATTTAGGGCATGTCTCAATGGCTCGCTGGTTTTATTGATTTTCTTAGAGGCTTGTCAGACTAGTATAGATGTTGGGAGTTGACTAATAAGTCTTATTTTGTTATCTTTTTGAAATTCCTTTATTCGTGGATGATGATTACTCTGTTGATCTTTGAGGGTTGTTTATGGAAACCCCGTTGATTTGTGTTGAACTGAATGAAAATGGCTCAAAGGGTTAGCTTGGGTCTACTCATAGCCTCAAGCACCGTGTGACGCTCTGGAACCCATTTTCGGGGTGTTACAAGTTCTCTTCTTCAAACATAGGCATAGGATTTCTGACGACTCTGAGCAGTCTTGAGTCGTTCTCTAATGATCTTTACTTTCTCTATTGCCTAATGAACAAGATCAGGCCCATACAACTGAGTCTCACCCACTTCATACCATCCTATCGGAGACCTACATCTCCTCCCATACAAAGCCTCAAAAGGAGCATCTTGATGCTGGCATGGTAACTATTATTGTAAGCAAATTCAACCAGTGGCAGGTGATCTATCCATCTACCTTTGAAATCAATGACGCATGCCCACAACATATCTTCGAGGATCTAAATAGTACACTCATCTTGCCCATCCGTCTGAGGGTTGAAAGCTGTGCTCAAATTCACTTGTGTACCTAAACTCTTCTGAAAGGATCTCAAGAACTGAGATGAAAACTGCGTACCTCTATCGGATATAATGGACACTGGTGCCCCATGCAATCAAACTATCTCTTTAATGTAAATCTTACCATAAAACTCTCCCGAATTATTAGTCCTTAAAGGCAAAAAGTGGGCTGACTTTGTCAACCGATCTACAATCACCCATATAGAATCATACTGGTTTCGGGATCCCGGAGTCCTGTGATGAAGTCTATGTTTATCATCTCACACTTCCATAAAGGCAGGGCTATCTTTTGGGAAGTACCACCTGGCCTCATGTGTTCTACCTTCACTTGTTGACAGTTCAAATACTTGGACACAAAATCAGCTACATCATGTTTCATGTTATTCCATCAATACAAGGTTTTCAAATCATGGTACATCTTAGTAGAGCCTGGGTGAATGACATACCTCAAAGTTTGCGCCTCATTAAGGATTATTTATCGTATCCCATCAACATTCGGAACGCACAACCTACCCTGAAATATCAGAATACCATCACCACTAATTTCAAATAACATAACCTTTTGTTGACCCACATCTTACTTGATTTGCATCAAGATGGGGTCTTCAACCTGTTTCTCCTTAACTTCAGCACAAATGGATGACTTAGCTAACTCATGAAAAATCACCCCTCCATCTTTGAAATCTAAGAGTCGCACTCCCAGATTTGCAAGGCGGTGAATATCCTTCACCATCTCTTTCTTTCCTTCTTCTACATGAGAAAGGCTGCCCATAGACAACCTATTGAGGGTGTCGGATACAACATTTGCCTTGCCCAGATGGTAATGCAGACTCATATCATAGTCTTTCAAAAGTTCCATCCAACGCCTCTGCCTGAGGTTCAATTCTTTCTGTGAGAAAACATACTGCAAACTCTTATGGTCAGTATAAATATCAACATGCACTCCATAGAGCTAGTGCCTCCAGATTCTAAGTGCAAACACCACGGCTACTAACTCCAAGTCATGAGTGGGGCATTTGCGCTCATGCACCTTTAACTGCCTAGATGCATAAGCTATTACCTTACCACGCTGCATCAATACACAACCAAGTCCCACACGGGACGCATTATAATAAACCACAAAATCATCTGCACCCTCGGGAAGGGTCAAAACAAGAGTAGTAGTCAGCTTGTCCTTCAACTTCTCAAAACTATTTTCACACAAGTCAGACCACACAAACTTTATCTTTTTCTGATTCATTTTAGTAAGCGGAGAAGCTATGGAAGAAAAACTCTCTACGAACTTTCTGTAATACCCCACCAAACCCAAGAAGCTCCGAATATCAATTGGAGTCGTAGGTCTGGGCCATTTTTTCACTGCTTCAACTTTTTGGGGATCCACCTTATCCCGTCACTGGACACAATATGCCCCAGGAAGGCAATAGCATCTAACTAGAATTCACACTTAGAAAATTTGGCATACAACTGATGATCCCTAAGGGTCTGGAGAATACTTTGGAGGTGATTGGCGTGATCTTCTTTACTCTTAGAATAGATCAGAATATCATCAATAAATACATTGACGAACAAGTCAAGAAACTGATGGAACACTCTATTCATAAGATCCATGAAGGCTGCAGGGGCGTTAGTCAACCCAAAGGACATGACTAAAAATTTGTAGTGACCAAGTCAAAAATCTGACTCCCTAACTTTCAACTAATGATAACCCGAATGAAGGTCTATTTTTGAAAAACACTTAGCACCCTGAAGCTGGTCAAAAAGGTCATCAATCCTAGGAAGATGATGTTTATTTTTAATCATGACCTTATTCAACTGACGGTAGTCTATGCACATTCGAAGGGACCTATCCTTCTTTCGCACGAAGAGCACGGGTGCACCCCATGGGGAAACACTAGGACAAATAAAACCTTTGTCTAGGAGGTTTGCAAGTTGTTCCTTTAACTCCTTTAGTTCTGTGGGAGCCAATCTATATGGTGGAATAAAGGACGAGTGTCTGGCAACACATCAATGCCAAAATCTATCTCCCTATCAGGGGGTATCCCTGGGAGATCTTCGGGAAAGACTTCTGGGAATTCATTCACTACAGGGACTGACCACAGAGGAAGGTTTTCAATTTTTAAATATTTTACTCAGATTAGATGATACATACAACCTTTGGAGATAAGATTTCAGGCTCTAAGATAAGAGATAAAGTGACCTCTAGGTTCCATAGAACTCCCTTCCCATATAATTGGTGTCTCATTCAGGAAAGAAAAAGCTACCTTTCGGGTTCTACAATCAAGGGTGGCATAACACGAATGGAGCCAGTCCATCTCAAGGATGGCATCAAAATCTATTATATCCAGTTTTATAAGGTCTGCCATAGTTTTCCTACTATGAATAGACGTGACACAATTTCTATACACCCTTCTAGCAACAACAAAATCACCTACAGGAGTAGAAACAGAGAAGGGTTCTACAATAACTTCGGGCTCAAACCCAAAACCAACAGCCACATAAGGGGTCACATAAGATAAAGTAGACCCGGGATCAAGCAATAAATAAACATCACGAGAAAATATTCGTAACATACCGGTGACAACATCTGGTGAAACT
Organism: Capsicum annuum; assembly: GCF_002878395.1. Taxonomy (NCBI): domain Eukaryota; kingdom Viridiplantae; phylum Streptophyta; class Magnoliopsida; order Solanales; family Solanaceae; genus Capsicum; species Capsicum annuum. The sequence goes on along the minus strand of NC_061122.1, from coordinate 73,306,036 downwards.
TCTGCCTCCTGGTGGTTAGTGCAAGAATATAACCGGTTATGACTGCTCCCGACAGCTGAAGGGGCGCCCTTTGGAAGAGGAGCTGTGGAGGTCGCTTGGGACTTAGCCCCCCCGCCCCTCCCCCCACATTTCCTCCAAAAGAAGGATAATCTCTCTGAAGTTGACCCACTTTGCCACAAGTATAGCAGTTTCTCCCCTCAAACTAACACTTTTCTAGATAATTCCTTCCGCAAACCTCGCATCATGGATAAGTACGACGCTAATGGCCCACACTGCCCTGAGACTGTGTACCTAGAGCTTTGGATCCATGAGGAGTCTGAAAACTCTGAGTTTGTCTATCTGTCGATGGTCTGGGTGTTGGGGCGCTGGCTACTGACTGTGCATTATTCCTAAACTTCTTCTTCTTTGACCACTTATTACCCCAGTTGCCACTTTGCAGCTGACTCTGGTGTTGGTTCATAGATCTAGCTCTCTTAGCCTATCTGTCTTTCTCTCTAGATTCAGTAATTTTTTTCTTCTTCTCTTCCACTTGCTGCATATGAACGATCAATCGAGCAAAGTCTAAATCCTTATTCAACATAGCCCCCTGGCACTCATGTACCAAGTTATCAGTAAGGCCAGATACAAATTTCCTCATCCGGGCTCTCATATTACTAGTTAACTCTGGTGCATAGCGGGCTAGTTTATTAAACTTCAAAGTGTACTCCTGGACACTCATACTGCCCTGCTTTAGATTCATCAACTCTTCTTCTTTGGTCTCCCTCAACTCCAGAGGAAAGAATCGATAAAGGAAAGCCCCCACAAATTTTCCCCAAACTGTGGGCGGACCACTTTAACCTTTTGCATCTTCCCAGTCAGCATACCACTGATTTGCAACGTCCTTAAGCTGATAGGTTGCTAGCTCCACCCCTTAAACCTCATCCACATACATCACCTTAAATATCTTTTCTATCTCATCCATGAACACCTGTGGATCTTTCTCTAACTTGGTGCCAGTGAACTAGGTGGGTTCATCTTCATGAAATGTCCGACTCTAGTAGCCTCAGACGTAATAGATGCCGATCCAATATCTTCTGATCATTGAGCCTGGTTAGCTACCAACTGTGTCAGCATACGAATGGACCGTCTGAATTTTGCATTTGAAATATCTCCCTGAGCAGTTAGGGGACGGTTGGCATTAGTCCGCGGAGCCCGAAGTGGACTGGTCAGGACTGGAGGAACTCCCAGAGTAGGGAAAAATTCTAGAGTGTGAGAACTATATGGGTCCGCATCCCATGGGTGGGATGGACCTCATCTGCCTGAGCATTCTGATCAATGTTACGACGTGGAGGCATAACTGTGTTTCTGAAACACAAGTGATAATTGATTAGGTGACAGTTCAGACTCTGAAGCACGAACTAAATCACAAAGAAGGGAAACATTTTCTAAACGCCTAGTAACCCCCTGCTTATAAGTATGGCACGCTACACACCCATAAACAAGACTCTACCCAACGCGATTTCGCAGACACCCTAGCACCATGAAATGTGCTTTGATACCCAGTTCACGACCCAAACCAGGGCCTGGCCGTGATGAGTACTTCGAACCATGGAGGCCCGAAACACCCCTATCTGTCTGGTAATCATGCACTTAATTCATATAATCAAAGTAATGCGAAAGAAACACAATAATTCAGAAACATGGTCATAAATTTGAAAAGAAATAATAACAGGGAGATGAGGTTCCCCAAATATCAATCAACCTCTAAACAACTGTCTGCAAAAATCTCTAACAAATGACTGAGTCAAGTAACCGTATATAAACTGGGACAAGGCCCCTAGTAGACTCCAAAACTAAATATAAGATAAAAGGACTGCAGGACATAAGACCTTCTGAAACATAGAAGGCTCACCACTTGTCTCTGCAACTCTGTCTGAATGATCTACTAATTCTCTTGACCCCTAGACTGGGCCTCTGAACCGAGAGGTTGGAGAAGGGAGGGGGGGTCAGAACAAAAGTACTAGCACACAGAGATATCAAAACAAAACAAAATATTTTTACAAAATATTATTAAGAGCCATTATAAAGTAATTTCATATCAAATCATTTAAAAATAGATAGGTGTAATGCAATAGTTTTCTTAACAACAATGAAATGCAAATGAGCTAGGTGGAATGCCCTACATAATTTACACCAACTTTCTAACCTCGGTTGCCATCGAGATTAGAGTATAGGTAAGGGAGAGACACACAAGATCACATAGCATGGTGTCTTGACCCAATAGTAGTGCCTAAGATCACTTAGCCTGGGCTCCTACCTATAGTCCCAATTTGGGAATGACATAAAGTAAAGTACATAAGATCACTTAGCCTGGTACCAAATTTCCGTGTCGGCAAACACGTTTTCCAGAGATGAGCCCTTACACTTAAACACCTTCTTCGAGCATCCACCTATCTCTTGTAAAGTCGATGCATTCAAATTTTATCTGATTCAATCACATATCATATTCTATAGGGTATCCTCATACCCGACTTGCAATTCCTCAATATCACTTCCACATATGCGTAATCATGTAAAAAAATGCTTCATCATTTACAAGTGGTGAACAATATTTATTTCAAATTCATGCTCTCTTTTGTTGGTCACAATATGATATGGGGTATCAAGACATTATCATGGGAATTTTAAAGCAATTTATCATTCATAGTTATCAAACTTCCATGGAAAATCTCAAATCACATATGCATGGTTTCAACCATTAAAGTATATAGGCTAACAATTCCCATGACATAAAGAAAAATGACTTAGAAATCATATTAAAAGCAAGTTATTAGCATTTGATTGAAAACCCCCATTTAAAAGCATGCATATTCATAAAAACTACACCCATGAGATTTTAGAATAACCCCACGTACCTCTATTTCCAAGGATAATAGATGTTTCTTGAAGCTTGCGGTTTGGTGATTCTAAATATGTAATTATCTTTGAAACCTACGGTCGTATCTGAACTATTTGGGTTTTTATTTTGAAACCCTAAGGAGAATCTTTGAGCACTTTTGATGAATGAAGGTGTATTTTGGGGTCCTTGGAACTGAATTTCATGTTTTAAGACTAAGTAAGGGTGGAAAAGGACCACTTTGTCCCCAAAATAGAGTGTTTAAGTCACTTGAATTCTTTACATAGGCGCCACCCATCCCATTGCCTATGTTTGCATAGGCCCCACCTAGGATATCGCCTATGTTTACATAGGCGCCGCCTAGGCTATCGCCTATGCTTTCCAGTGGCCATGGACGATTGGTTAGGCTATGCATATCACTTTGAAAGGCCATAACTTCTTGCTCGAGTGTTGGATTTTAATAAAATTGGATTGTTGGAAAGATAACTCGAATACCTATCATTTGAAACATAGTAGGCTTTCTATTTTGACATATACAAAGAGTTATGGTCAATGGAAGCTGACACACTTTACAATGTCTAGTAAAACTTAGTCGATCGAAATAGTTTCAACTCGTCCATGAGTTGAAAGACCTCTATGGTCTAAATTCAAGCTTGAATGGATTCACATGCTACACAAATAATTAACATGCCATATTGGCATACGATTTTATGGCTTCGGGATTAACAACGCATCGAAATCATGATCTATATTGTATCCCGAAATGTGGGGCGTTATAGTGTATTTACTCCACCTGATGAGAACATTGATTTCGAATCTTGAATCTTCATATTTCAATCTTGTGCATCATCTTTGCAAAAATTATAATTGATAGAGACTTTTTGAATAAATTAGCTATATGATAACTCGAACGAATTTATTGCACTTTGATATCACCATTCTTTTGGATATCGTGTATGTAGAAAATTTTTGGTGAAAAGTGCTTCATTCTATCTCCTTTTATAAATCCTTTTTTTAGTTGTGTTATGCATGTTGCGTTGTCTTCATGAAAAATCACGGGTACTTTGTCACATTTATCACCACATTGTTCTCAAATGAGATGTATCATTGACCTCCACTACATACATTCTCAACTTGCTTTATGAATAGCTATCCTCTTAGAATAATATGAATGTCATGTATACATATAATTTTACGGTGACCCTTCATGACAATGGGGAATATGTCTGTATCGAACCTTTGTATCGATCATACGAATATCATGTATATTCAAAAACATAATAATATGAGTTAGCATAAACAAATTTATACAAGGACTTTCAATTTCAATATGCAAGTTATCTACTTCACTATCTCCATATAGAAGTAAAACTATATCATGCTCGTAATTGTAGCAAGATGTGTAAGTACATCAGTTGCACAAGATATGGTACTTCAGGATCTAGTATAATTTTACATATAATTTTACATGTTGATAGATATTCACTGTATTATATTTACTTAAATACATTTATAACAACTACTCCATTATAACCCCTTATTATGTGTGAGTTCGTTATACTGTGGGAGTGTCATAGAGAAAAATAAGAAGGCATCTATGTTGTACAAGATGAAATAGCCAAAACATGCCCCTATATCATATACTCGGCGGCTTATGTCGTGCTACACACAGCGCATTGTTGATCATTAATAATTCTATGTTATGTATAATTCTATTATTTAATTAAAACCTTTATTACAATGTAAAAAGTGAAACAAATTTGCCTTAAATGATTTATAATAACTAATTAGAAGCCATACAACAAAATTACTATAGAAAATACTTCTACCTTACCTTACGGAGGTAGAGAGACACTTTCCAAAAAACAATTGATATACATAGTCCAGTAACAAAATCAATATATCGCCGAGTTTATGAAGCCACAACATCATGAAAAACTTTGTCAAGTAAGATTTGCCTTAATTTAAATTTGAAAATGGAAAACAATGAACACTTATTGCTTCCTACGCCAGTCTTCGATACCTTCTTTGACAAGAGGAAGAATGACACTTAAAGAAGTATAAGGATCCAATGGTGTAAAAGACAAGATTCCAGTAACAAGAAAGTAGAAATTAGCTACTCTTCTAAATTACTTAAATAAGGACTTAGGCAAGAAAGCTGCAGCAGTATATTTTTTTATAGATTCCTTGAATTATCTCTGCTCCAAAAACTTTCCAGATAATTACCATTCTTTATTGCCAATGGCTAGCTTATATGCATCGTCAAGGTCAAAAGAACCATGAGTTTGTAAACTAATCTCATTTGGCTCTGGTTTATAATCCAATTCTGTTTCACTCTTTGGGATCTCTGCACAGAGGCGGAGCCAGCCCTCTATAGGGGGTCGTCCGAACCACCTTCGACGGAAAAAATATACTATTTATACCTAATTAAAATTATTTTTTATGTGGTTATAGTTGGTGTTGAACCCCTTTCGACTTAGTTTTCTTTGAATATTGAACCCCCTTACTTGAAATTCTGGCTCCGTCTCTGTCTCTGCATTTCCAGAGCTAGCTACATGCCCACAATCTTTGACAGCTTGGTTACCAGTCGCACTTGTTGCTGTAGAAATCATAGCAAAATTAATTACTACACAGTGAGGTGAAAGATACATTTAATAAACAACCTTCAAATACACTTTAAAAATAATCTAGGTAACTACTCTTTTAATGTTACATGACTTCTTATACACTCGAAGAATTCGAATGATAACATCTATTTGAAATGAGTTAATGAATGATTCTAATTGATAGAGCTGCTGTTATAGTTTCCTTGTCGGACAACAATTAACAATAATTTGACGAATAAGACCTGAACTTCAACAAGTAATTTACCTTTCTTTATCATCTTCCTATTAGGAAGTTCAAAGGATAATAAACAACAATATTGGACAGCAAAAATTCAACATATCATTCACTTTAAGGCATTTTGATCTGGGGGAAACCAAAGAAACATGGAGCAATCACTTGATTAACAAAACAGACAAATGGAACAATAAGGAAACAAAACTTACAGATCTCTTTTGCTACATCAACAAGATTTTCTTTGACATTGGACAACAAGTTGACTTCATCAATTATTATGAGATCACCAGGGGCAGATGCATCAGCCTTATATCCAGTTTGCTGTACAGCTAAGTTATCATTGATGATAAATATCTTAGGTTCAGGATGCAAGCATCAATCAGTTAGATCATCTATAGAATAGTCCCTTGCACGGATTAGAGGCCTAGCGCTATCACTATCTGAATGTGCAGCTTCTGAGCCAGAATCAGAGCTAACCTTAACCTTTTTGTACTCCAAATGAGGCAAAGGAACCAAGATTGAAGTAGAGGCCTCATTTTTAGTGTCCTTCATGACACCCCTCTCTAGTCCATTAGTCACAGGCAAAGGAGCATCAAGTTCAATAGCATCAGCAAACGAAGATGTAACTTTGAGCAATTTTTGGGCATATCCTCTAGGAGCAAATTCCTTTTTATATCAATAACAATTTCATAATCGTGAGGAATTCTTGGCTTTATCTTCGATTAAAGGAGACTCATCAGCAAGGTGAGGCTCTGCACCCAGTTTTCCAATAAGTAACCGGTAGATTTCAACATTTGACTTATCTACTGTGGCCAACGAGAACCGACTACTCTCACACATCACGTGAACATGTACAAGATTATTGTGATTATGACAAAGAACTAATAAAGATATCTTCAACTTATGACCTGGGTGGATGAGTTCCCAGTAAAATGCAAGTCTTTCCATACCAAGAACATGATCCAGCCTCGATCAAAGCAAACACAGAATTTGCAATTCATAATACTGGGAAAACTTTATGACTAAGTAGGCCAAAGCACTATCCCATAAACAGAGAAATCATGAGCATCCATTCAAGAAATGCTGAAGTTAAAGCTGATGTTATACTAACAGGACCTTTACTTTTTCCTTTACTAAGGGCCTCCGTTACATACATTGCTAAAATTTTCAAAATCTTAGATAGAAAAGATCAACCAACACAAAGACTCTAATACAATAGAGTACCAAAACAACCACTTAAATACTATACCTTTCAGTACAGACAAAAAAACTAACTCTTAAAGGGGAAATGCAGTTTTCTCTCCAAGGGCCACCTAAAAAATACCCAGAAATACCAATGATCAGAACGTTCTAATAAATTACTCTGCAAGAATTTCAAAAAGTAACTAATGCAGTTTTCTATTCAAGAATCATCTTCTGAAAAGTGGCCAGAAACATCAAAGATCACAACTTTATTATAATAGATTTACTTTTCAAGAATTGCACCCCAACTAAAATATTCAAAGTATTCAAGACTACAAAGTTGTAAATTTTTTCAGTAGTTAATGCAAAAGATGTCCCATTAGTATAACTATATTAAGTACAACTATGAACAAACAAATTAATGAATCAAAGTGAATTAAATTTAATGAACAAGAGGGAGAATTGACAGCTACTATATATACAATATTCAATACACAATATATATACACATAAAGCTTATCAAGCTCATGAGTAGACATGTAAAAAAGAGCATCGAGATGCACTCCTCTATAACTGAACTTCTTAGAGATTTTCCTTTTTGATTTTTCTATCGCAACATCACCTTCAATATCCGTCTACTTCCACCACCAAAAAACAAAAACACGTCAAAAAAGTGCTAAGATATAAGTAGTTAGAAAAAGATGTAGAAGAATATTGATTAAAACCTTACAGGAAAAGTAGTTCATAGCAACTAAATCTATTATAACTTATCTTGGGTTGATTGGGTCCTTGCATATTGTCAAAAAAAATCCAGATAAAACTATCACACCAAAAGCACAACAAATACTGATCAAAATACAGAAAGTATAGTGAACTCTAAAGGAAAAGCAGTTCATAGCAACTAAATCTCCACCTTATCTTGGGCAGTTTGATGAAGCTATAAGGCAGCCGCTTGAATGATTTCATCATACATGACATTATATGTTGTATGATCATCATTGCTATCCGCTGTTGATGGTCGATTAAGAATTTCACAGAGTTTGAGTTCCTGGCTCATGATAAAGCAACGTACAACTGATCATGTGAAAAAATGGGTTCTCACAAATATATCTCAACAAAGTCCAAAGTTTGACCTTGAGCTTTATTTATAGTCATAGCAAAATATAATCTAAGTGGAAACTATGCTTTTTTAAAAGGAATAGGTAGATTTTCATCATGCGACGACAATAATGGAATTCTTTGAATAAATACATGAGTATTTTTAAAATCACCACTTGCAATTGTCGAGCTTATAAGATGCTTCTCAAAACACTGACAAAAAAGACATGTACCTTTACACAAGCCTTCAGATGGGTTTAAATTCCACAGTAATGTAACTGGACAACCTTCGTTAAAAGTTAATTTGTACGGAGGTAAACTTGGAGGATGTAGACTATGTAAAAAAATTTCATATTGGCTTTAGTCATTCCCTTGAACTGTTTCATCAAATGCAACATATGTTCTAGATTTACCCAAAAATTATGTAATGAGCATATCATTTATTTCATCAACAAAATCATTTTTGTTGTAAGAATAACATGAGAAGTCACTGAAGGCATATCACAAGAAGATGTATATAGATTTGGATAATTATTCTAAATAAAATATTTAATTATTCTTTTTTAGAAATGAAAGGAATAGTAAAACAATTAGGAATATTGATCTTAACTTGACAATTTGTTTCTTCTTTTTCATTTCCTATTCGCATCAAATATTCAAAAAAGCTGGATCAGTTCTCACACACATGTGTATTGATAATCGTAATTTTTCAAGATGGTTCCAAATATCAGAAAATAATAAAATTTCTCATATAAAATCCTCTTTTGTGCCACTACGGACAACTAGGAGAGTTTGTCGAAAATCTTCACCCAAAACTATAACTTTTCCACCGAAGAGTGCCTTTGTATCCATTTGGTCTTTTAAGAGTAAATCAACAACCTATATTAGTGGTTTTTTGGTCATTGATACTTCATCCTAGATGATTAATTTGGCATCACGAATTAACGATGCAAGTGAACTCTTCATACTAATGTTATAAGAAAATTACCGATCAATATTAATGAAAATTTTAAAACGGGAGTGAGTCTTTCAGCCTCTACGAAGAATAGAAGCTGCAACACCAAAACTTGTTGTTGCTAAAGCAACAAGGCCTCTTGATCATATAACAGCCAGTAACACACAATACAAAAAGTTTTACTAGTTCAACCAAGTCCATCAACAAAAAAGCTCCAGATCTATTTTTAAATATTTTGTCAAGAATTACATCATATGCCTTTTGTTGGTCAGCGTTCAATTTTATTTATAGTAGCAAATCCTCATGTGTAACAAATATATTTCGCTCGAAATAGCAATCTTTAGCTTTTCTAGCAGTAGTTAACCTAAATTTTTTTCTAATATAAGAGCAAACTCATTTATGTCACGGTCCATTAAGTGCAAAGTGTCATTAATATGGTTTAATGTCATATGATGAAGCTGTTTATCAGTAATATTTTGTAAAAGCTTTAAATCATCAGACATAGAATCTTCAAATTGAAGCCATAGTTCTTTTGGATTAATAGGATTACAATATATGAATAACGTAGCAAATAAACGTCTCAAGCTACTGGGCATTTGGTATCTTGCAGCCTCAGACATACAATCTACCAAGTTATTGTCACATTGTAATAATTATTTTTTTCTGCTGCTTCCTTGAATGTTGTACAACAAACTCCATTTATAGTACGTAAATCTTTTATGATTTTGGTCCTTTAATATTTAGTAATAACAATCTAAGATAATACCTTTCTCCCTTTATTAGGTGAGATGTTACAAGATGACCAATAACGGTACCTTTCTTTCGACGTGTCCACATTATATCTTGTCTCTGTGTAAAGCACGTTTAAATTCTTTGCAACCTCACTAATATTGCTTATTACAAAGAACTCATTTAATATTTTTTTTATCGTGGGATTATTCAAGATTGTATTTATCTTTTCTTTACTTTTGAAGGAGACAAATTGTTCTCCTTCAAGATATAGCTAAAGCTGGAAAATAATTGGAATCATCTCACTAGTAGGAATGTCAAATATACTACAACTTGCCTCTAGGGGATAAACCCATCTAGCAGATTGATATTCTTTGATTTTATTGATTTCAATAGTTGGATCATCAGTATGTATGAAGAAAGCAATTTTATCATGTCTCTTCCAGATACATTTATAAATATTAATGTCAGGGTAAACTTCAAAATTAATGTAATATTCAAATTTGCTCAACAAATATGGATGTATGATCAGCAAATACTTTTGGATAATTAAATTAGAAAGTGTTTTCTAATTTTTACATATTTTCCAGTATTTCATCATCGATATATTAGATATGAGTTTTTTCCCTTTGATGTATGATCAGCAAATACTTTTGGATAATTAAATTTGCAATATCCCTTGAAGGTCCATACACCAAATGTGTGGTAACAAGCGAGTATAGATAAGTATTTGTATCTGAATCAGGTAATTCAGCATAAACAATCTTATCGTAAGCCTCAGGAGTTAGCAATTTATATTCAGGATTCAGTATAATAAGAAAATGTGCATGGGAAAGGCCACGCTTTTTAAATTCAATTATGTATGTAAAACCAGCAGTTTTTCTGAAGATATTTTTTCTTTAATATATCTGCTTTCATATCTTTTACCTTTGCTCTAAACACTCGGCTAACTAAGTCAGGCTTATTTTGTACCTTCTCTGTTACTAACAAATGTTCAGCTATTTCTAGACAAGATGGATTACATGTCATCGTCATAAATATATCAGATTTTCCAAAATATTGTACTAATGCAATAGCATCCATAAATCTTCGTCACATATCTCTAGGACCTTATGTAAAACTTGCGGGTAGAAAAGCCTTTTTTCAAATTTTTGATGCCACTCACTCACCGCTTCTTAGCATATCAAGCATCCCTGATAACATATTAACTCAAAATAAATCTTGATTTTGTGAATAAAAATCTAACCTTTGAGTCTCGAGCTTGATCAATACATCAACCGAGTATTGCTGGAATAATCTATCAATATGTAAAATTACATTTTCTTCATTATCTCTCATTTGAAATTTGTAGCAGTAATATTCACGACAAGACACTATATTTTTTTTGTTTCTCTTTTTGCAGAAGTTCAACTTCCATGTCAAGTAGTATTTCAACTAATCAAATATTTTCTATACTTGGTAGTTGCTCATGTTCATCATAAATTCTTTGTTTAGAGTAGTTGTTTGTTTGAACAACTTTTTTAATACCGCAATGCCATCCACTATGACCATAAGATAATAAAAATGGATATCGTAATGGATCATAAAAATCGTAATAATAATTTATTAGTTGACTCTTATTACTACGTGTGTAAATGCAAATATGTGGTAAAGACATGTTGGAACTATTTTTCTCTTCTATCCATATTGCTGCTACTTCTGACGATGTTGGTAAGTTGTAGTTCCACTGATCTAAGCCAGAGACACACTTAAGCACAATATAAATGATAGATAATTCTGAAATATTTATTAATGATTTCAGAAAGAGAGAGTATAGATTGAGTTTCAATATTTCTATCAAGCTTTTGATAACTGATTCGTTCAGCTTTTTTGAGAATGCCATCCAATTTGCTAGTTCATTGTCTGTATCATAAAAATATAGTTGTATTTTTTTTGCCGCTCAGTCTAAGGGCACCATGTCATCAATAAAATGATGCATTTTTCCTTGACCTCTAAATGTGTAAATACCACGATTTTTGTTACTAAGTTCCTATCGTATTTTACGCTAAGAGACGTGAATGCAATCATATTGTTATACATTCTGGCATATGTACACAAATGTTTAGACTCCTTATATATGCCTAAATAAAGATTTGTCAATTCAGTAGGCATTCTATAATGAACAAATTTCATTGAGCCGTTGTGACAAAAACATCCCAGTGATTCATATTGAAATTGTTTGGCCTTGCAAAATTTACAGTTTGAAACATGTTTAAGGGTGAAAGAGTTCTCGGGCAGATCATTAATGTGCCATTGATGAAGTGAACTATACCTACGACCTATGTAAATGGAAGAGTCGGTTGAACAAGAAATGTGTCACAAAAGGCAAATAAGTGGCCAAATTAATCCTAAACATAAAGTAAACAAAGCTTTATTTATGACGACACACAAGTTAGTGTTATATTGTTGGAGAGGTACTCCCGATGTGGATCCTATACATATACATAAGAAATTTTCATATAAGTTTGGTTCTTAAGGGCAATCCACGGTTTTGAACATGACACTTTGAACATACTAATTTCAAAAGTAGAAGATAGTTCAGCTACATTTCTACTATTATTATCAACAACTGTACCATGTCCTGTGGATACAATTTCTAAGACACGCAAAGATCAAAACTATCAACCCAAGTAAGTACGACAACCTATAGAGAAGAGCCAGAGAAAAAAACGTATTGATCTTAATTTGAAATTAATTTGAAGGAGCCAAAAATTCTAAGTTAATCTGTTTGAGAGCATGATGGGGTGATTTCTTGACATCCTTTCTCAGCCAAACCTATATTAAAGTTGGAAGAACTTGCCAATACGGTGGAACTATTTATTGAATTTTGTGTTGTAGAACAAGCACGAGTCTTCCATCATCAAAGTACGTTTATTTCTTTTTTTTTTTTCAGAAGAGACAACTTTATATATTTCATGACGCCTCCGGATTTTTTGGGAAGAGCTTTCTGCATAACACTTGCATTTTCCTTTTTCTTTAGGACGAGCCATCTACGAACAACAACTCAAAGATAAACACATATACATGTACAAAAGAGGAATTCATATTTATAAGTTCCTTAGAAGCTAAACATATATGAGAAATAATAAAGTGGAAAGTTTAAAAAATCTAAAAAGGGAGAAAAATAGAAGCCTACTCATAAAATAAAATTTATCTCCAGTAATTTGATAGTTTTGATTAATCTGAATTATTTTTAAGAAAAAAATATTTGCGATTCAATTATCTTTGCTAGAAAAAAACACAACTGAATAGAATCCGGCAAATCAGCCAAAACGACAATTAGGCTTCTTTGTTGCTGTTGAGTTAACGCAAATTGGAGGGAAAATTGAAGATCAACTATTGATAAATTATCTCCAAGAAGACAAGTAGAAGCAGCAAAACAAAAAAACGGTATCTATTCAAATAGGAGTAATGAAAAACAAATTCTTCTATGGATAAAGAAGAAACTGAGGCTGTCTATAGATAAAGATAAACTGAGGTGGTAAGAGTCAAAACTCTATTAAAATTAATCATGTCCTGTGTGCTTGAGCAGCTACATCATGACTTATTCTATAGTAGAATATACTATAAGCCGAATAGCCAAAATAAATGGAAAACTGTTGTTTGATTTTAAATACATATTGTGATTTTAATTTTTATCATCCAAGACTGATAAATATTTGGTAATTGATAATTAAAAAGTTTATGCCTAGTAAATTAAATCTTTAAAAGTAATTATTTTCCCAATAATAAGCCATGTAATTATGGATATAAGTTAACACAAGTCAAATATTGAATCATCGTCTCCATGATAAAAAAAGAGAAATAAGATGATTGGAAAGGTGGTTGACACGTGCAACCAGGTGTCCCCCTTTAATCAATTTCCTTGCATTCAATGCAAATGAGCTCTCTTATAATAGAGCAAGTGAGAGCAATCAGCGGAGCAAGTGAAGGATTATTCAGAGAAAACAAAAATATCGATAAACTTAATAAAAGAAGGGGTGAAGAAGGTGGGGCGTTTGGCAAAAAGTGAAAGGTTTACTATACATTAAGGGCACCCAATTTGGAAACAACAATGAGAAGCAGCAGCAGAGTCTGTTGGGAACCTGAAGAAAGCCATGAAATTAAGTGATAAAGATAAGAAGATGGAGTAATTTAGGGTCTATAGGTGGAGCCCCGATAATCCTAACCAGAAACCATTTATTCAATCTTTATTTCTTGACCTTCCTTCATTTTTGCATGGTACGTACTTTATCGTTAATTATATGCTAGATGAACAATGATGAGTGGCTTTCTTGTATCATCTTCGATCGTGGACAATTATCTCGAGGCTAGTTTTAGCTAACTAAATTGTAATAGTATAATATAGTAGTGTACTAACATGAGGATTAATTTTCTAATCCTTTACAATTTTTTTCTCCTTTTCTTAATGGACTTTTATTTTTACATGCAAGATTATTTTCTTCTGTTGAAATTTTAAAATATCTTTACAGATTGAGATCTCATTTTTATTGAAAATTCTGGGTCAACAACCTAAAATTAATCCTTGATAAACTTTCAATCACGCTTCCCTGACATTAATTTCATGAGTATCGGGTAATTTTGTTAGCGCTGTTACTTTTTGCCTATGTGAATTTGTAGTTTCTCTGCCTACTTCCACCACTAGCCCACACCTATTGTGCCTTTGTTTTGTTTGTCAAACACTATTTTGACTGAATAGGGACATTAAGAAAAGAAGGAATTGACTTTTGACTCCAAAGTCTTAGACATTCTATGAACTTCGTCTATTAGATAATGTTTAGTTTAACTTATTTTTCAGGTTTAGAATAGTCTCTTTTTTTTTAACAGAATAAAAGAACTAATAAGGGTGGCATCAAGTGGAAGCATGCAACGAATTTCTTCCCTCTTTCTTGTAAATTTTAGCGAAAACTTAAAGTTCTCTCCTTTTCTTATATAGTGTTACAAGTATACTATTAAAATATTAGATGCACATAATTTAGTTAATATTATTTTTTGTAGGTTCTGCATGTTTTGCAAAAGATAAATGGGGAGGAATATTCTACTTTGAGCTACAGAAAGTCATATAGAGAAGGAATATATGGATCATGCTCAATGAACATAGATGGGGTTAACACAGTAGCATGCCTCAAGCCTATTGATATAGACACTAAAAGCCAGCTACCATCACTCATTGTAACGCCCCAAATCTGGTTCTCAAAATGCTATACGGTGCCCTTGACCTCGAAGGACCACAAGCTAACCCATGATTGATATTTGTAAACTAAGCACTGAGTAATAGTAATTACATCATAAATGTGGAAACATGAACTGAAATTCTATAAGGTTCAATACTAGTACATAACTGAAAAGTATGATATAACAATACCAAAAAAACTAAGATAGCTATCTAACATGCTATAGTCTAAAAGTCTCTAAACTGTATAAATAAGGAGTTGGTAGGACATATCCCCAACTAATTCAAACTACTAAAATAAACTGAAAACTAAAATAGTAATGTGATCATCATGTCCTTGAAGGATGAGGAATCATTGCTAACTCTGATCGCTGAACTGGGATGCTACTGGTTCTCTGGAGCTTGTGCTTCTAAACCTATAGTATAAAACACCATAGCACAAATGCGTCAGTACTTTGAATGTAGTGGTATGCAAGTGAGGTAGGCTGAATGAAATAGGTTCATATTCATGAACAATACTAGCTGACTGAATAATATGAACGTGATAATACATGCATGAATACGTAACTATAACTGAGATCGTGATAATATTGACTCATAAATTCTGATAACATTGGTTTACTGGTATTTGAGTACTGATACTGGGATACTGAATATGAATAACTTAATCTAATGAATACTGAGAGACTGATGTTGTACTAATATAGGAAATACTATTTCTGACAGTCTGATTATGAAGAACTGGTCTAATTTACTATATCTTATAGTCCTGAGTCTGAATACCAATAACATGAGTTTCGTATAATTAATATACTATTAAATGAGTTTGTGATAACATGATTACTAATTCTAAGTACTAATAACATGAGTGACTATATCTGACAGTCCTGATACTGATGGAACTAGCTGAGTTCCACACTGTACTGAGTTGACTATATCTGACAGTCTTGAGTTCTGTAGAACTATCTGAGTTCTATTACTGAGACTAAATGACTGTATTGAACAGTTCTGATTCTGTAACTGAAACTGTGGGAGGTAGTCATCTAACTGACATGCTCCAAATAATGCATTATAGTTGAATTGGAGTCGAATCTATACCCTTATTGGAAAGGTATTAATACCACACTACTGGTAAGGATAACATATGAGTGACCTAATATAACAGGTAACTCTAGTGAGAATGATGGAAACCCTCATATAACAGGCTAAGCCACCTCATCTACCCTCATATAGCAGGCTGTGATGTCTCAACCTATGCTGGCTATATAGTTCTGGAATGCAAGGATTGCTTCAAAGAATTACACCCTCATATAACAGGTGAGTTCCCATCCTTGGGTTTGCTCGATGCTAATTTCTAATCCTATCTAAATAGACACTGAACATTATTTACTGAGTTGAACTTGTACTAGTGGTATTATTTAGCGAAGCTAAACTACACTGAATTTACTGAGTTTCATTAATAGAAGAAATGTACTGAGTTCTGAGGATTGACTGATAAGACTGAAGTTACTAAGATCGACTGGGAATACTGAGGTTATTGAGATTACTGAGTACTGAGATCACTGAGATTACTAAACTACTGAGATTACTGAGATTTATGAGATTTCTAGGTTTTCTTGAGTCACATGGCTGACTGAGTTCTATGGATTATAGCTTGACTAAGAGTATCGTGAAAACATGACATGGCTATAGACACATAGCTAAATGTTTGGGTACACGTACCCCCTAGACTCAATGAGAAGAAACTGACATAGCATGGCTTACTTGAACACATGACCAACAACACAATTCATAATTCATCTATTGAATCACTTCATCAAATATGTGATATGCATAAGCTTGTAGATACATGGGGATTTCATGATATCATACTAGTTGGGCATTGTTCCTTCATCTATGCATTTAATCATACATATGGTAGGCATAACACACATAGACAAACATTATACAACAATTAATCATCATGATTCATCTCTAATTTCATCATCCTAGGGTTTATTTATAGGTTTACATGAATCTACATCTTTATTTGTCAATTCCACATAAAATTTATCACCAAACATGGATTAAAACTCAATTGGTCATTATCAACATGGGCAACACAAACCTAACGTGGAATTCAAATTAAAATCTATACACTTGAATTTGAAAAGAAATTCTTGGACTTCATGGACGAAAGGAGTCCATGAATGAACACTATGCATACCTGGGATGTGATTTCTTGAGTATTGACGGTGAAAACTTCTTGAATTTAAATCTCCAATAGAAATCCTAGCTTGTTCTTAAGAGAAACTTGAGAGAAACTAGTATAGTTTGGGTGAAGAATGGCGAAGTCACTTGTTATTGGGTTTATATAGGATTGAGAAATTGACCCTTTTCACCCTGGATGTGTGTTCAAATTTCTAAATTTTTTTTTTTGATTTTCATCCTCGCGCCACTATCGTGCCAAGTCACTAGAAAGTAACAAATGGGAAATTGCACGATGGTGCGATACGGACCTATCGCGTTGCCACCTTTTTTGTGACCTAGAAGTTTAGCATGACACGCCACTATCTTGGAGAAACACTGGAAATTGACAATTGTCATTTGAGTTATCTCCGTGTCGTACTGAAGGCTCAGGTTATACACCGTCTCACTAAAAAGGCTCCAACACTTCACCCGGGTGTCAGATTTGGGTGAATTTTATATCGATGGAAAGCTTATTCAATTCTCCACATGACAAAAGGTGAAAGTCTTGAAAATACCACATGTGAAAAAGTGTATTCATATTTTAAAGAAAGTTTCTAACATTATTGGGAAACTTTTTGAGCTAGGAAAAGTACAGGGTATTACACTCCTCTTCCTCACATGTTTTGTTATCAAAGATTTGGAGGTTGATCTCACTAATTTCTATCAATAGTACAAGCATGTACTAATCTCCTGCTCCTTTTCTTATTTCATCGAGTTATTTAATTTTTATTATATGTGCATCAACAATGGTCGATGTAGACATTTGGCATCAGATGCTAAAAAAAATTACCCTGTTGTATAAGTCTACTCAAAAAATTCTAGTAGTCACTAATATAGTTGTACTCCCAGTCCCAATTTATGTTGAATCATGCATTTGACTAGGTACACATTCCTTACGAATGAAAGAAAAACCTTTTGAAATTTATGGTTTGAAGCAAATCTTATATATTTGTGTGGCTATTAAACATTTCATTAAGAGAAAAAGAGGTGTTTAACATTGGGACTAGTTTAAAAGGGTGACATTTTTTTGGGACAACTAAAAAAGGAAAATATTTAACATAAATTGGGATAGGTGTGATATGGAGAGAGTAATAATTTTCATTTTAGTTTGTATGGAGTAGTCATAAAAATTTATAATAGAATCTTTAATTAATTAATGGAATTGACAATACCTTTAAGTTGATAAAGATAACTTGATAATTGTATACTATAACCTTTCACTCGTAATAGATGTGAATCAGGAATCCAGAGTTAGCAGAGTATGTTCAAAATGGTTAATCTTATTATGTCTATACCTATTTTAAATGTTTGTTTTCGTGTGTGCGTATATAATTCAACACCAAACCAAAGAACTTTTCAAAATGAATATAGTTAGTTAGCTGTTGTAAATAGTTAGTCAGCTATTGTACTATTACTTTAAGTTTGTGACTGCAGCATGGTTACTTTTACATTAGCAATTGGTCATAGCTGGCAGAGATCGTTAGTAAGGAGAATAGGAAGCTTCTAAAATAAATGCTCTGTTCCTATTAGTCTACCTAGCATATTTTAACATGGTATCATAGATTGAGCTCGATCGTGAAGGTTGAGAAGATATTCATAGAGTTTGGACCTCCATTTTGGCAGTTTCTCTTTTACTATTCTTAGATTAAGTTTTGATTTGCAGTTATTATCTTGAAGTCTAAGTTGTCATAGTAGATTCCTATTTTCAGCTGTGATTTTTGTGTTTTCTATATCTTGATACTTAATTGTTGAAGATAAAAATAACACCAAAACTTGATCCAAGTGATATGCTGTTTATAGGTGTATCAGATGTATCTGGTGCAACCTTATTACCAGTTAAGCTTATAGGATCAGAAAACTATGGATTTGGAGTCAATCAATGTGAATTGCACTTTAGGAGAAGAAAAAATATGGATTTGCAATTGGAACATGTAGTAAGGATACATATAGAGAGGACCTAGATGAATAATGGGAAACCTGTAATGCCATTGTGTTGTCATGGCTAATAAGTTCTATTACTATATAGTTAATCAGTGGAATCATGTATGCAGTAAATGCATCTAAAGTATGTGCAGATCTAAAAGAGAGTTTGATAAGGTGAATCGAATGAGACATTATAAATTGCATAGAAAGATGAACAATCTATCATAGGGAACATACTCAGTAGTATCTTATTTACAAAATTGAAAGGTTTGTGGAGTGAATATGATACAGTAGTTCCTACACCATTGTGTTCGTTTCCAAGGTCCAAGGATTATGTGGATCATCTTTCTGAGCTAAGACTTATACATTTTTTTAGTGGTTTGAATGATTCCTATGATCAAGCTAGAAAATAAATCTTATTATAGGGAGTTACACATACACTGAATCAGGCTTCTGCAATGATAAGTGAAGATGAAATACAACAATTGTATTGTGCAAATATATCAAGT
This sequence comes from Capsicum annuum, assembly GCF_002878395.1. NCBI lineage: Eukaryota > Viridiplantae > Streptophyta > Magnoliopsida > Solanales > Solanaceae > Capsicum > Capsicum annuum. The sequence continues at coordinate 73,286,483 of NC_061122.1, read as the reverse complement.
AAAAATACTAATCCAATTGGAATGAAAGTAAGTAGAAACTCAGTAAGCAGCTATGGAAGATAAAGCAATAGGGTAAAAAGTGTGATTATTGTCACTTCACTGATCATAATAGAAAAACTTGCTATAAATTGATATGGTATCCTAATGATTGGAAAAAAAGAAGAAGAGAAGGTTACAGTGGTAGCTCAAGAGGGTCATAGAAAGCTTTTGGTTCTGTAGGGTTCAATAATAAATCAGGTGGTAAGCCTGGTGGATCTGGTAACCATGGAAATCAGTTTGGTCGACAGACAAGTGCTCAATACTTAATAAATAGCATAGCTAGTAACAGTTTCCATGAAGGAATAGGGTAAGATACTTAAAATACTCATGAAAGCAATAAAGAAATACACAGTTCCATTCTACCCAAGGGACAAACATTCACAGATGGCTAATATAAGCAAATTATAGAGATGCTGCATAAGGATATATCTGAGAACAAGCAAGTCAACATGTCAGAAGTTAATATGATAGGTAAAACTATTTGTTCTTTATTTCATCAGATGTCACAGGGTTGGATAGTGGATTCTAGTGCAACCATCACATTCTAGTAAAATATGGAGGTCATGTCAAAATGCTGCAAAGTAGATATTTCAAAGAAAGATAAGGTGCACCCTCCAAATAATGACAAGGTTGATCTATCACATACTGGAGAAGCACATATTTTCAAAAATGTATTTATGAGAGATGTACTATATGTGCTTTCCTTTAACCATGACCTATTGTCAGTGTCTAAAATGACTAGGCAACTTTCATGTTTTGTGTCTTTCTACCCTGACTTTTATGTCTTTCATAACCTTCACAGTGTCAGTTTGAAGGGGATTGGAAAGGAATGTGGTGGATTTTATGTTTTCAAAAAAAAATGTGAAGATCACAAAACATAACACAGACCGGTTCACAGTCACAAAGTTGTAGCAAAAGTTGTTGTGTAGGATTAAAATCTTTAGCATAGGAGGCTTAGACATCCATTAGCACAAGACTTAGGTTGATAAACATTTTAAAGCGTGATAAGGATGTATGAAGTTTGAATAATTGTCATATATGCCCTTTAGTTTAGTAAGAAAGAGTAAATTTCCCTATAAGTAAGACTAGAGTTGCTCAATTTGATACTGTACATATGGATTTATGGAGACCTTATAAAAATACATACCTATGATAAAAAGTATTATTTATCCACAATTGATGATGATCATAATAGATATACCTAGTTTCACCTGCTAAAGTTAAAGTCTTAAACTATTATGGCTCTTAGAAATTTTGTTTATAAGATTCAGGCACAATTCAGTACATATGTTCAGATTATGAGATCTGATAATGGCACATAGTTCATTAACTCATAATGTAGTGACCTATTTAGATCTTTAAGTATTATTCATCATAGTATTTATCCCCATATACCTTAATATAATGGAGTATTGAGAGGAAATATAGTCAAATCTTGATTACTTAGAGCTATCATGTTTTAATACAAGATGCCCAATAGGTTTTGGGGTTTGAATGTTTAGACTATAGTTTCTCTTCTAAATAGGTTACCTTCTTCTACTATAGAGGGTAAAAGTCCTTATGAAGTGATTTTCTCCAAATCTTCTTAGTTAACACATCTAAAGGTTGTTGTTTGTCTATGTTTTTCATCTGTACTACAAAGAGGTGACAAGTTATCAAAGAGAGTTAAGACTGCAGTATTGATGGGCTACTCTGCTGCAGAAAAGGGATATTTATTATTGGATTTAGCCACTAACAAATTATTTGTGTCCAGAGATATTATGTTTCAGGAACATGTATTTCCCTTTGCAAGTAGAAACACTCATGTATATGCTGCAGATTTTCATTAACAACCATCAAGCCTTGATGACTATGTTAATGTAGATTCTTATATAGAAGTTCCCTCCTCCACACATAATTACCAAATATTGTTCCTACTATGCCCTCTACAGATGTAATATCCTCAGGTGATTCAGTTGATGAATCTAATTTATCTAATGACATTAATGAAATACCCTAATTTTTGGATCGTATAAAATTTCTTGCAATTCTGATCTTTGGACCGAATACGACTCATGGGTACAAGCTGTATGATGGGGTACAGATGGTATGGTCAGGTCGTATGCTAACCAGTGTTCATTGGTAGGATGGATTTTGGTTACTGGAATGGATACGAATTAGGGATACGAGTCATATTAGTGATTACGAGTCATTTGGTTCCTTAACTTAATCTTACACTTGGTTACTTAGGTTGGATCTGAGTACGAGTGGCTCACCATAAGCCATAAGCGAAGTTATGAATCGAGCTATAGACTTGCATGGTAAATAGTGTTCAATTCCCTAGGTATTTTATTCTGCCAGGGATACGGGTCATGGATGCATATCGTAAGATGTGGTTACAACTTGCATGGATGAGTCATATACTGGACAGTGTTTGATCCAAAGGTTAATGCTTGGATATGAGTAGTGGATACCAATCGTATTGGTAGGGTACGACTTGTGAGGGCCAGTCGTATCCCTGCGATGGGATTTTGTGCAACTTAAGTGGGGATATTTTGGACATTTCCCTACTTATCCTAATAAAGCCCCACAACTTATAACCTACTTGGGAGGATAGTTACCCTATTATTCTATTCATTAACACTTAAAAACTCTTTCTAAACACTTCACAATTCTCTTAAGAGCAATTGAGCTAGAGGAGCAAGGGTATCAACTAAGGGATCAATTTGGGGCTTATCTTGTTGACTTCTTTCCGTCATCATCTTGGGTTAAGTCATGTTTCTCTTCCCTAATTGTTAATTTAATCAAAGGCATGGTTTATATGAATTTTTTCATTTTTTTACTATTGGGAGGTTATGTATTTCAAATATGATTAGGGGTTTTGATTTTAATTGCTTGATTATGGTTTTCCATTGTTTTAATTATGCTTTTGTATGCATTAATGGTGGTTTTGGATAATTGGATTTAATTCGAATGGTTTATTGGTAATTCGAATTGGTTTTAGTTATATTATGCCCCAATGTGTTTGACAAAATGCTTATAGAGATATGTTCATTGCATTGACTTCTTTTAATGGAACTCTTGCATATGTTAAACTTGGTAAAGGAATTATGCATGATTTAAATGGTTTGTAAAGGTTAAAGGATAATTGGTTATGCTTGTGGGGAACATGGAAGTCTCCCAAGTGGTTTAATATGGTAAAGGAAGGGCACTTGAAAGTCCCTTTAAGACTATAAATGGTTGCTATGGATGATATTTGCAAGTAATGGTTGGTATAACGATACCAATATCAATGGCCTTGGTTAATAAATGGATAATGATTTGGATATTTTGAAACTGGTTTCAATTGGGCAATAATGATGGGATGTATAATAAAGTCGTGAAAGGTGGAGGTCCCGGGGGGACTAAATCTAAAAAATCATATTTGTCGAATTTAGTTTGGTCTTGGTGACCGTGTGCATAATTTCACACTTTATTTTAGGGATATACAAGTCATCCCATAGGATAATTCCTTGGTCGTGCAACTATACGCACTGGGTCCCTTTCAGCAGGGAGAGCTGAACCCATATAGCCTATGGGTGGTTTAGGACGGTAAAACTACACAACGCAGGTAAAGGTTTTAAAGGCATGCTAAACCCGATTCCTTTTTCCCTGCATGGTTACATATATATTGTAACTACCTAATTTTCTAGAACCGAAATATCACATGGTGCTCATGTTCCCGAAGGACCACAAGCCAACCCTCTACTGATATCTGTACCTGAACACTGTATAATATAGATAATAAATGCAAAAACTGGCCATAAGCTTCAAAATATCTAAAAATACTCAAAATTTAAAACTGAATACCGATACACTTATCTGCAAAGCCTCTAAACTGTCTGAACTGTGGAGTTGATGGAACATATCCCCAATTAACTCTGTCTACTAAAATTAAACCAAATTTGATATGATAATAATAAAAATAAAGATCATCCTTGACTTAAGAGGACTAAATGCTATGTGTACTGCTACTAACTGGGACTAAGCTGCTAAGGGTACTCTGGATCTCATGCCTCTGAACCTATGGTGTCAAATAAAACACCATAGCACAAATGCGTCAGCACGGGAATGTACCAAGTATGAAGATGAGGTAAAATGCAAGGGCTTATGCATAACGAATTACTTAACTGAATAATCATGAGAGTACTGAATGTAAACACATGCATGAATGCACGAACCATAACTGAAATCATCGTTACTCAAAATACTGAAACTCGGATACTACTTTACTGCCATTAGAACTCACTACTAATGCCTAAAATACTGAACACTGAATCATCTGATACCTATAACTGAGTACTAGAGTTGAGATCAGTCTTATCTAGTGAGTGATCTTGAAAAATGATGATACTAAAATTGATTAACTGAATATACTCATATCATTGACTGAATTTTGAGATTTGTACTCTTGACTGACTGCATCGGAGATGAAACCTCTCTAAAGATGATTTCAGAATCTACTATTAATGATAAGAAATGATCATGTCTAAATCTGACAACAATAATACTCAACTAAATCTGAGACTGAGATCAAGCCTATCTGACGGGTGATCTCTGGATCTGATAACAAGAATACTCAACTGATTATGAGACTGATATCAAGCCTATTTGATGGGTGATCTCTAGATCTGATAATGAGATTACTCAAGGGAATATAAGACTGAGATCAAGCCTATCTGACGGGTGATCACTAGATATGATAACAAGGATACTCAACTGAATCTGAGACTGAGATTAAGCCTATCTGATTGGTGATCTCGGGATCTGATAATGAGATTACTCAATTGAATATGATACTAAGATCAAGCCTATCTGACAGGTGATCTCGGGATCTGATAATGAGATTACTCAACATTATATAAGACTGAGATCAAGCCTATCTGATGGGTGATCTCTAGATCTGATATTGAATAACTTTATATGGGACCAAGCCTATCTGGCGGGCGGTACATGAATCAATGGAACTATCTAAGTTCCTCACTGAGATAGATAACTGTATTTGACAATCTTGATTTCTAAAGATTGATACTAAAACTGCAACTGTGGGAAGTAGTCACATAACCGACATGCCCCGAATCTCAACTAGTGGGGTCCAACCTATAACCCCAGCTGGAAGGGTGTTAATACCATTCCATGGGTAAGGACCTCTCCAGTCAATCCTATCTGACGGGTGACCCTCGCAGGAAGTCAAGCCTAAGGCAATATAATATTCAAGCCTATCTGACGGGTGACTAGCCTTTCCTAACGTGTGACTCCTGTATCCTGTGCTATCTATGCAATTCTAGAGTTTAGGGATTACTCCTAATAACTCTGCCTCTCTAATGGAGAGTTACCATCCCTGTCCTCGCTCAGTGCTAGCTCCTAATCCCAACTGAAAGACTCTGAACTGATTCTTAACTGAACACAAACTAAGGTGAATCTGATATTGATCATATTTCTCAAATAATCTGACTGAGTTAAGATGAATTCACTTCGTATCTGACGGAATACTACTAAAGCTCGCTATTTAACTGAATGACACTGATCTTTGAATAGAGTACTTGATTACTACAGAGGTCAGAACTAAATACTTTAATAATACTAAATCTGAGCTGTGTATAGAACTGAGGCTAGATTACTAGCGATACTTTGATTATGACGATTACAGAGATTACTAAGATTTCTTAAGTTCTGTATTTGTCTAAGAATACAAAGTTCTATAACTCACTAAGTTTTGAGAATCATGGATCGACTGGAATTATCATGAAAACTGACACAGGCTCTAGACAACAGCTAAATAATCGGGTATAAATACCCCTAGGACTCGATAACATAAAAGTAAAACATAACCATTCTTGAATAATCAAGACCATGGACAATCATTAACCATCACAATCACTAAGGAATCACTTCAATCATTTAGGAATTCTAAACATGTAATAACATAGTGGGATATGCAATTGGATCATACTCCATTGAACAAAGCCTTGCATCAAGCACTTCGCACATATTAAAGTCTTGGCATGTACCGGAGAACATATAATTAGGGAACTTCATACTATCATGTTACAATTCATTTATCAAATACTTAGCATGTATTAAAGTCTTAGTATGTATCAAAGACCACAAAATTGGGGAATTTTATTGTATCATACCACAATTCATTCACTAAGGCTTTTGAACAAACACTTGGCATGCATGGGCTTGGACACAAGTGGGGATTTCTAATCAACATGCTACAATGGCTCAAATTCCTTAACATAAGAATTTTATCAAATATAGGGGAACATACTTTGCTTATTCAACAATTTCTACACCTAATTGACATGAACACATCACTTAACAAGGAACTTGAAGAGGGTTTATCATGAAATGAATATCACATACTAACGTCAAAGCTTGAAAACCTTATAAACAAATATGAATAACAACTCAATAATAGCATGAACATCAATTTCAACTCACATGAATAATGAAAACTCATAAACATAAAAGCTTCGAAATTTAGAAAAGGGTTCTTGAGCTTATTGGATGAAAGGGATCCAAGAATCAACATCTACATACCTTAGAGAAACACTTTCTTGAAATCTCTTGGAGACATTCTTGATTTCTTGATTTCTCCTGAAGAAGAAGGAAGGGTTTTGATTTTGTAGAAACCCTAGCTCTTTTTCTTGAACAACTTGAGAGAAAACTAGTACTTTTAGGTTAAAATACGTCCAAATCCCATGTTAAGGAGTATATATAGGGGTAGCAAAATAACCCTTTTTGCCTCTGTAATTAAACTAACAAATTTTGATTTTACATGCAGGCGTGACGCGCCATAATCGTGCCAGCTCACTGGAAATTAGACAATAGGGAAGTTGTTTGATGGTATGACGTGGTGGAAATCATGTTGCCACCTTGGTTGTGAACTTGAAAGGCACCGTGATGATGTGGAATCACGTTGGTGCACTGGAAATTGACAATTCTGAAGTGAATTCTTGGTGTGATGCGCCATAATCGTAGAGGCGCACTGATTTTAACGATTGTCATTTTGGCTGGTTCCGCGAAGAAATAAAGTACCAAGTGGCTCACTGTCTCACTATAATAGCTCTAACTCTTTGCCCGAGTATCGAATTTGGGTGAATTTGGTATCGACAGAATTGATATTTTAATTAGGTATTTTTTTTCAATTTTTAGAGTCAATTCCTTATTGTGAATTCTTCACTGGTTCATATTATCTTTCAGGCAATACTGTCTAGAGACTGACTGGTTCATATTATCTTCACTGGTTGATAATTGTTTATGTTTCCTTATGTGAAAATCCCTGTTTCCCAGTCAGTCTCTAGACAGTATCTTCAAATATGAATCCCAATATTCATACAAAAAATACTATCAACCTTTCGTCTAAAGCAACCCAGATTGCTACTATTGAAAATAATCTTCCAGAAGAGTCTTTCAGTACGATTTATCAAATCGGAAAGTTTAGTTTTTTCAAAAAACATAATATTAAGACCTCTGAGTCTACTGTTGCTATCAATAATTCTTTGGAAATTATTCAACTTTTAAATGACTTAGATATAAACCGATTTAAAAGTCAGTTTCATTATCTGCATATCGGCCTTGTTCAGGTGGCAATTAAGCCACTCTTTCGACAGGGCTTAGACATCCCTGTCTGTGCTATACTAAGAGATGCTCGTCTATTAAATTTTGACGATTCTCTCTTAGGAGTAATCCAAAGTAACCTAGCTGACGGCCCGGTATACTTTAACTGTTACCCTAATTTCTCAGTAGATATTAATGATCCTAACATCATGGATGTTTTAACTCTTAATGTTAAAACAAAAAACATGAACAGTAAGGATAATACCAGAGAAATTGCGATAATATACAGAGTATATTACCGACTCATGGGTACAACTCTAGCGCCCCAAGCTAGATTCACAAGTTCTAGAGGCGTAACCACTCTGATGGAAGCCAACAAAGATAGATCCAATATCTTTGTCCCCAAACCCTTGGTCTGGGAAGAAGTTATCCATAATAACGAATGGCACTTTGATGCTATCACTCAACCTATTCGTTCATATCCCGAAAAATCTCAAATACAACGAGTTATTCAGCATCCTGATGGCTCGATTGATTTGAAATTCCTCGGCTTCAACACTCCTCGAAATTCTTCCTTTCGACGGTCTGTCTCGCATAGAGGCTCCACCTCCAAAACCCGGGAGGAAAGTGACGAATATGATCCCGACAATAACAATGACAAGGGTAAAGTCAGAGGAGTAGACTTCTCTGGACCTATCCCGAAGGTTTATGATCAGCAACCCACCAATGTCCAAGAGTCCCTAGACACAGAAAATCTTTATAATCCAGGCAGTCCCACGGCCTCGGATACGGAACCTCCCCCTCCCCTATCCCGTCATAAAATCAGGACAGACCCTAGCCTTCTCGTCATCAAAACTGACGACGAATACACACCTGACCTTAAAGCTCTCGAAGCTCGCTGGTACCAACCCAAAGACGCTCTAAAAAGGAAATGGTATATCAGTACCTATTCTAAGGAGCAACAAAAGGAGTTTGGTCGGCTCTGGATAGCCGATATGAAAAAACTCCGCTGTGATATAGAATTCTTCTGTTGGTTTGAATTCACCGGGAGAATGGAGAATCAAAATGAGTCTCTCAACGTTATCATTAACAAATGGTATACCCAAAGTAACAAGATAATTGAATCTGTTACCCCTCCTCTGGAAGGGATAAAAATCCCTCATTCCAATGAAGTCCTCAATGCTTCTCCCTTCAAGAAGAAGCATGACCGACCTCTCTCTACCCCTATCAATAGAGACCTTGACAGGATAGTTGAACAAAACAACTCTACCAATCAGGTCCTTCACACTATCTCCCAGCAAATTGGAGATACTAAGAATTCTGCTCTTCCTTTTAGTCTCCCTGCTCCTGAGAAAGGGACTTCAAATCCCAATCCTATAACCAACCCCATCTTCAAGATTCCTGAATTCCAAAAGGAAAAATTCCCTAATCTCAGCGATGATTTTAAAGTATCGGGAAAAATCTTGGAACAAATCAATGACAAGCTTTCTAAGTTTAATATCTCAGAGAAAACTGAGTCCAACAACCAGAAAAACTCTCTTTCAAAACTTACCAGTGATCGTTTTTCTACTAGAAAAATCTATTACAAAAAACCGTCTCCTCCAGACGTTCAGTTTGAAGAAAATCCCTACCTTTCGACTTCCAACCATGATGGTCGCGGTATAACAGAATGGAATGTTGACGGTTTGGCTGAGCATCAAATCTACAACAAACTCCATGAAATGGGCGTGGCTATTACCGCTTACAAAATTAGAGGAGCCACAGATAAAGAAGCCGCTACCATGATCGTATCAGGTTTTACTGGTATGATAAAACATTGGTGGGATAACTACTTCACCGACGAAGTCAAAAACCTAATCTATGGGGCCACAGCCGTTGAGACAGTTGTTAAAACTGAAAATGGTCAAGAAATCCTTGAGCAAGTTGCAAAAGAAGACGCTTGCGCCACTCTCCTATACCATATAGCAAGACATTTCATAGGAGAACCCAAATTATTCCAAGATAGGAGCCTAGAAATCCTCAACAACCTCACCTGCAAAGACTTGGCAGACTTTCGATGGTATAAGGATACCTTTCTTGTAAAAGTCATGATTCGACCCGATTGTAATAATGATTTCTGGAAGGAACGATTTATTAGTGGTCTCCCTTCCCTCTTTGCCGAAAAGGTTCGAACCAAAATTAAAGACAAATTCGAGGGAAAAATCCCTTATGACATCCTAACCTATGGTGACTTAATCAGCTTCATCACTATCGTAGGAATAGATCTCTGCACCGATATCAAGCTTAAGAAACAACTTAAGAACGATAGTTCTTCCAAATATGGACTGGGAACCTTCTGCCAAGATTATGCATTCACCAGCCCTGGCAAAAAGCATAAGAAAAGAACCTCCAAACCTCACCAGAAGGCTACCTCTAGTAAGAAACCCTTCAAACGAGATTCTTATAAACCAAGTAGAAAATCCACCAAGCGAAAAACCTCTAAGGTTAAAGATGCTTGTTGGACTTATGGCAAAACAGGCCACAGAGCAAAAGATTGCAAGTCCAATAAGAAGAAGAAGATAAACCAGCTAGATCTCTCTAAAGAAACCAGAGCTAGTTTATTTTCTATAATGGAAGACTCGCCCGAATCATCTGAATCCTCCTATACCTCTTCAAGTGAAGACTACAACGATGAGGAATTCATCAATGCTGCTTATGAGTCTGATCAATCCCAGTCTGGCCAAGAATGTATTTGTAACAGTATTTTCTGCACCTGCACCAGGAAAACTGTTAATGTCATTTCAGGAAATCCTAAAGAAATCCTATTTGACATTATAGAACACATCCAAGATGACGAGGCTAGAGGTAAATATCTTCTAGAACTCAAACGATTAATGCTTTCTCACGAACAAAAACCCCCCAAACCCGTTATTCAACCTTTCAGCATGAAATAGGTTTTCTCCAGGTTCGATAAGCCTACAGAACCATCTATTGCTGATCTCAAAGGAGAAATCTCCACCCTAAAGGGTGAAATCAAGAATCTGAAAATTCGACTTGACCAAGTAGAACTTAACGTTCTTACAGATCAAGTTCTTAAAAGTATTTCCCCCCCATAAAAGATTTCTCCTCCCGAGTCCCCCAAGGCTTTCCCAATCATCCCTAGTGACCATCTTAGAGAACCGGAGCCTAGTTCTTTTCCTGGCTCAGATTCTCCTTCCACGTCCGGCAAAGCAATTTCGGCCATAAAAGCTTATAGCGAACATATAGCCGTAAAAATTATCATAAACAAAGACTTCGTCCTTAATAGGGTCACCCTCTTCGATACAGGAGCCGATAGTAACTGTATCGTTAAAGGTCTTGTGCCTACAAAGTACCTTACCAAGAGTACCTCTCGCCTTTACTCAGCAACAGGAGAAAAAATGACAATTCATTATCAACTCCCTAAAGCTCATATCTGTAACAATGGCATTTGCCTTGTTAATGACTTCGTTATCACTGAAGATATCACAGAAGATATCATCCTCGGCATACCTTTTGTCAACCAGATTCGACCTTACTAGAGTGACTACGATGGAATTCATACTACTCTCCTAAACCAAACCCTGTTCTTCCCTTTATTAAGGCCCCTCTCACAAGACGAAGGAAACCTTATTAAAGAACAGACGGTTTTTAAAATTAACCGACTTTCTTCTCATGTTACTTTTCTTAAACAAGATGTTCATATCAAAAAAATTGAGCAATCCTTAAACACCCCGGAAATGATTACAAAGATTTCTAACCTTTAGAAAAACTTTGAAAAAGAAATTTGTTCTGAATTCCCTAATGCATTTTGGGAAAGGAAGAAACACTTGGTTGAACTTCCTTATATCCCCGGGTTCGACGAACAAAATATTCCCACTAAAGCCAGACCTATCCAAATGAACCATGAGATGATGGAAATCTGCAAGAAAGAAATAGATCATCTCCTAAAAAATGGTATCATCAGAAGCTCTAACTCCCCTTGGAGTTGCTCTGCCTTTTATGTTAATAACAGTGCAGAGAAAGAGCGCGGCACCCCTAGACTTGTGATAAATTACAAGCCTTTAAATGCCGTCTTGAAATGGATCCGGCATCCGATTCCTAACAAAAGGGATCTTCTCAAAAGAACCTTCAAGGCCAACCTTTACAGTAAATTTTGATATGAAGTCAGGATTCTGGCAGATTCAAATAGCTGAAAAGGATAAATACAAAACAGCATTCAATGTCCCTTTTGGGCATTATGAATGGAATATTTTGCCTTTTGGTCTCAAAAACGCTCCTTTAGAGTTTCAAAATATTATGAACAATATCTTCAATCCCTATACTTATATATCGATTGTTTATATTGACGATGTGCTTATTTTCTCAGAGAACATTGATTCTCATTTCAAACATTTAAATACTTTTATTAAGATTGTTAAGCTTAATGGTTTGGTTGTTAGTGCCACCAAGATGAAGCTCTTCCAAACGTCTGTCAGATTCTTAGGACACGATCTTTACCAAGGTAGCTATAAACCTATTTGCCGAGCCATTGAGTTCTCCTCTAAATTCCCTAATGAAATTACTGATAAAACGCAACTCCAGAGATTTTTAGGAAGTCTTAATTACGTTGCAGATTTTATCCCTAATATTAGACAGGTCTGTGAGCCTCTTTACAAAAGACTCAGGAAAGCCCCAGTTCCTTGGAGTCTAGACCAAACTAATGCAGTCATCCACATCAAGAACTTGGTCCAAAACCTTCCGTGTCTAGGTATTCCTAACCCTGAAGCCTTCATGATAGTCGAAACCGATGCTTCTGATATTGGGTATGGGGGTATACTGAAACAAAGGATCCGTGAGAATTCTCCTGAGCAGTTAGTCAGATTTACTTCTGGAATATGGAATTCCGCACAAAAAAACTATAGCACTGTTAAAAAGGAAGTTTTATCTATAGTGCTATGTATCACAAAGTTTCAAGATGACCTCATTAATAAAGAATTTTTGCTTAGAGTAGATTGTAAATCTGCTAAAGAAATTTTGCAAAAAGACGTTAAAAATGTTGTTTCAAAACAAATATTTGCTAGATGGCAAGCTCTCCTAGCTAGCTTTGATTTTCAAATTGAGTTTTTAAAAGGAGAAAATAATTCCCTTCCTGATTTTCTAACAAAAGAATTTTTACAGGGCCAACATGAGACCCTCTACCCTGGGAAAAGTCCCAGCAGAAAGCAAACAAGACCAAACCAGGATGGCTAGACCATTCGATTCCCCCTCCGCGTTAACTAACCCGTTAAGACCATCGGTCCCTCAGAGGCCTACACTAAAGACGGAACTCCAGACTCCGTTCCAAAATAAATTCTCGGCTTTGGCAGAATTTCCAAAGCTCACTCCCCCAATGCCAAGAAAATTGGTCGATTTGAAAACAAATAAGCCTTTTGATAAAGGGCCATTATCCAGTACATCAGTTCAAACCAAACAAAGTTACGCCATGAAGGCCCCAGAGACCTTTGCACAGGCCGTAGATCCCGCGGCGGTCACTTCAAAACAAACCTCTCCAATCAGAGAAGAATTCAAATTTATTACCACTCAGGTAATGCCAATAATTGCTTTAGACAAAGCATATAAAGGATATCCATTAGAACAACTGATCAAGCCTGTCTACAATGACAAGAATTTTGTGGATACAGAAAATCCTATTAAGACTAGAAGGTATTATGAGGCCATCCTCGTTGACACTAACTCAATTGAAGTTGAACATTCTATGAACGAAAGGAATTCGGATTACATTGATTATTCGAGATTCACTATTAAAAGGATACTCACTCCTTTCAACTGGTTTGCAGATCACCTGCACACACCAATTGCACTATCTATGCCGCATAGGCCACAAACTTATAATTAGTACGACTATAAGTCGACATGGTTTAATTTCTTATATGTCAGACCAGGCCACACTTGGTTTGTTAAATACTGTCCAGCAATGGTAGATGCCATCATCCCTAGGTGGTTTTATGAATGGTGGATCTACTTTGGAGGAATTCAAGAAATTCTTCCCCAACAATTCCTTAACCGGTTTACGGATTTCTGCACTAAAGAAGGGTGTGCAACCCTCCCCGAGCACATCCAGATGTGTAAATTCTTTATCAAAAAGCGAGTTTCTTATATTATTTCATGGAACTTCGCTTAATGAGAACAACATCGTATCAAATACTTATCCAAAGAGATAAAAGTCAAAGGTTGGACTCCAAAACCAGCAGCCTCAAAAACTCCAGACAAGGAGAAATCAGCAGCCACTTCTTCAACTTCGGCCTCTCACAGTAAGAAGGCCCTCAAGGAAAAATTAAAAAAGGCTTTACAGGATATGGAAAGCCAAGACGCCAATGAAGAAGAAATATTACAACTTCTAGAAGAAGCCTCCTCAACCGGGAGTAGTGACAATAATGGCGATATGCTTAATCCTAAAGGAATAGATATGGCCTATTTGGACCCCTATTAAGAATAGGGAAATATGCCCTTAAAGGTAGAGGTTCAAAGAACCGGAATTACACTTGTAAGGGCAATTTACTATTCATAATAAGAATCCAAAAGCTACTTGCTTTTCCAAAGGAGAAAAGACAGCCACTATTCTGACAGAAGGCCCGCTAATCAGCTTTCTAAAAGCTAAAGGAATCCAATGCTTTTCCAAAAGAGAAAAGACACTGCCCTGCCAGAGGGCCCTCTAAACAGCTTTTCAAAAAGGCATGTCTTCTCAAGAAAAGAAGGAAGGATCAACTTTTAGAGATTAAATCTCAGCCTTACAAATGTATACACCAGATGTATAATCTAGTTTTTCCTGTCTATATAAGGCAGCTTGTAATCTAAGAGAAGGCATCAGATAATTTTCCAACTCTAGAAATTCTCTATTGCCCTATCTCTTGTAAAGCCCTTTGTAATGTTTTCGTTGAAGTTTTAATAAAACTTGTAAGTTGTTTAATAAAACTTGTAAGTTGTTTAATCCTTTCTTTTATAATTTACTCTGTTTATACTATTTCTGAAAGTTTATACTCACGATCCGTTTTCTGGTTTTCATTTGCATATATGGTATTTTACATAAATTCTGAGGGATTGGTAGAGACTTGGAAATTTTTAAGTATCAGCTAGTGTTGGTGCACCCATGGCAGAAGTATAGGTATCACATTTGTGACTTCTACCTCCTTAGTTAGGTATCATGTATGTGAATGACAGGTTGCATATAGGATACTCACATACTTGGGGAGGATATAAATACCCTCTTTTAGCCTATTTTCATAATTTCTCATCCATCCCCAAGATATTTAAACACTAAAAGTTTGAAAAGCTTAGGAATAAAATTTATGGGTGATTTTGGGCATTTGTATAATGATTATTTATGCATTTCTATTTCAAATTCTTGTTAAGATTTCATAATTTTCATAGTTGATTTTCCCTTTCTTGTCAAAAATCCCAAAAGCATGGTGACTTCATTTTAATACCAATATAGCTAAAAAATTCTCCATTTTATAGGGTAAATATTCCTTGAGCAAAGAGGGACGTTGAGTTGGTTTCAGAAATGCAATTTCTATAAATAGGCCCCATATGGGATTTTTACATAATTTTAGATTCAATACATAATAGTGTAATATGGGTATTATTGTCTTTTTTTTGATGATTAGATTGTGGCTTTGATAGTGTAACACAGTGTGGGAGCTTCTTGAAAAAGGAAATTGGTAATTTAGCAGATTCTTTAGGCTTTCTTCGGCGTTGAGGTAGGCTAGGTATACCTACTTCAAAGATTGAGCTATCTCATAGTATAATTATGATAAGGCTAGGTTTACGTAGTTCATAGATTGAGCTATCTCATAATATAATTATATTATTATGCTCGATATAGGGTGGTATTTAAGCATTGGAAGTGTACAGATATTTAGGGCTCAATCGACCCTTAGGCTGCTTTGAAACCTTAGAAGTGAAGTAGTTAGTTTTGTTAGTCATGGATTGGGTGAATTTAGTATTATGGTATATAGTTAAACAGAAATACCTTAATTACTCAAGGTAGGTGAGATTTCCTAGTTATTCATGATAGGGTAGAGTTGTTCTAAATTTGCTTAAATTAAGGAAATTACCCTAGTTGGTATCGTTCTAGGTATGATTGCCTTAATTAAGTATTTTGGGGTGGTACTTTTATCCTAGGGATAGTTATGGGTTAGATGACATTTAGATACCTTAGCATAGCCCAAGGTAGTAATTGCCTTAGAGAATCTATGGGGATTAGAAATTGGTGAGCCCCTCCGTCCCACCTTAAGCCAAGATATGGGAAAGCCTTATATACTCATTTATGTATGATATACCTTTTTTAATTATAGGATTGATACTTGAGAGGGTTGAATATAATTATTGAGTATGTTAGATAGATATGGAAGAATGGATACAAATTCAGAGTATTGTTAATGATATTGCCCTTATGAGTGACTAATGGTGTAATTTATAAGTATGATTTGTGAATTATGCATTTGATTGCAGGTATGGTCTTTGAATATGAATAATAGCATGCTCTATTGATATGCTTGATGTTATGGACATTGGTATGGTTAAAGGTTAATGACGTGTTTCGATGATATGATTGATATAGATAAAATATTATTTCTAGATATGATATGTCTTACACACACTCTTATCTCTCTCACACACATATGATATGGCTTACAAACTCATACATATATATATCACGAATATTTATTAGCAATATCGCAAAGCATATCTGTAATTCATATTAATAACCTTATAAATAGGGCACCCATCTTATCTATAGGACACTAATCGTATTTATTTTCCAAATCATCTCTAT
>NC_061122.1:73131490-73267045 GCF_002878395.1 Capsicum annuum | reverse complement strand
ATAGAGATGATTTGTAATATAGATACGATAAACGACCTATATATACAATTATTAATATGAATTCTAGATATGCTTAGTGATATTTCTTATAAATATTAGTATTGATTTTGGTTAGTAATATGAATTATAGACATGATTATGGGTGTGACCTATGGATATGATTCTTTATCTTGTTTATAATTATGAATAAGGGGATAGGTGACAACTATGATTTATTAGTATAATCTATTGAGTTTAGCTTACTGAAGACTGACTAATATGGTTTATTGATGCAATTTATAATTATGAGGTACTATTCATGTCTGGAAATTACCAATGGTATATTTTAATATAAGTTCTGGTTCAAGTCTTACAAAATTGATGATAATAATGATAATGATATTGAGTTTCGATTTGAGTCTGTCCTTGAGGAGTTTTCATGATATAATATGGGATGGATGGTTTCTTGGTTATGGCATGTCAGTCGGCAAACTGTAGTTATTCGATAGTTATCTTCCTTGATTATATCCTCCAGGCTTATAGGGGCCAATTATGTAGTTATATTAGTATGATCCTTATGGTTTATCTCATACATTTTTTCTAGTTTATGTATGATTGTTATGTTATCATTCTGGTTTTATTAATTTATGTATATTCAACAATGTTAGAGGTTACTTCCAAGTTCTCCTATAACCTAGACTTAGCTTATGATATCATGTATCCTATCTATTCATATAACGATTTAGCTTAGTCGGCTGACGATGCCTATTGAGTACACGTGGTTTTGGTACTCATACATTTTTGTACCTTTTTTATGCAGATTTGAGTACTTATTGTCGCTGTTTATTTGTTAATTGTGAAGAGTTGACTATGGAGATTGGGTGCGCTCTTTGAGTTGGAGTTACCCTCTATACTTCTTGTTACCTATGTCTAGTCTTTCAACTTTGAGATAGATTTGTATTTGTTTATTTAGTACTTATAGTTCATTTTTAGTTGCCCTTATGTCGGCATTGCTGAGACTTGGAATATTTGGTAGTATTTATCTATCTAGTAGAGCCTTATGGTTGTGTCTTTATTATTTGAATCTTTAAGTTGTTGATATTCGACTTTTAGGCCATTTTCCACAAAGTTAACCCATTGTATCTTGCTCTGGGCAATGGTTTGGCTTACCTACAGGTGGAATAAAGTAGGTACCATCAAGACTCATAAATCATGTCATGATAAATTGACATTGGAGCCTAGGTTTCACTTATATTGTTGGTACAAGATCAAATGTCTAGTAGAGTCTCATAGATCAGAATGATGAAATGTGTTTCTTATCTTCTGGAGGCTATAGGCCATCCTTAGGAGTTATTCACTTATTTCACTCATGTCATGCTAAGAGTCTGGGTTGGTTTCTAAAACATTCCTTTGTTTTCACTTTTTTCACAGATGGCTAGGACACTGCTTACCGCTACAAGAGACGAGGGTCCTGAGACCGATCCTAGAGAACTTGTTGCTATTCGTGGATGACCAAGAGGTCCTGTATAGCCTCAATATATGTCCCCAACTAGGGGCCAGTATAGGAGGCCTTCACTTTACCCTATTCCCGCTGTTGAGCTAAAGATTCTTCTTCCTTAGACAATGGTGGGCTATGGACCAGCACAAGCTCCACAAGGATTTATTTCTTATTTAGTGCTCAGAGATTCTTTGGTTCATCTTTTAGGGTATGTTGGTGGTGCACCATCTAATAGTACGCAATCTACAATCTGAGTGCTACTGAGGTGGGGGCATAGTCTGTAGCTGTAGCTCCCAAAGTTGAGGTCTCTCCTACGGTGATGGTTTCTCATCTAGTAGTTGCTTATCTGATGGTTTCCCAACCTTTTATGTCTTTCGAGCAGAAGATATTGGGTAGATTCTAGAGATTGGCTCCGCCTAGATTTCCTAGTGCACTGGTTGAGGATGCATATGAGTTTCTGATTGCTCATGAGGATAAACTTCATAATTTGGGCCTAATTGATACTTGTGGAGTGGATTATACTCCATTTTAATTGGATGTGGCAGGTTAACATTAGTGGAGAGGTCATCTTGATTCTAGGCTAGTTGGATATTCTCCCTTAACATGGGCTTAGTTCTCTAATATCTTCTAGGAGAAGTACATGCTCTAAAGCGTTAGACATTATTTTAGGGATTAGTTCTAAAGTTTTGATCAAGTTTTCATAAATCTTATGGAATATGAGGCTCATTTTCATGAGTTGGCTAGGCATGCTACTTCTATTCTGACTATTGCGTATGAAAGGGTTCATTTCTTTGTTCGAGGACTGAGATTTCCTATTTGCATGTCTACTCATTGTTGTTGCTAGTTGCTAACTTATTTAGGTAGTGTAATCTTGGTACATGCATAGTTGTTGTCGCTAAGTTGATGCCATAGCTTGATTCCTTTGTGTTGCATTGTTGCTTTTAAGTAATATACACAGTTGAGTTTTAGATGATTGATCTTGGAAATGGTAAATATGTTTTGAGCTAAAATGGATGATTGACTCCCGAATGTGCTTTGTATCCTCTTAGTTATGTTTAAGTTGCTTAAGGACAAGCAATAGTTTTAAGTTGAGGGTGTTGATGTGTGAGCTAATGCTAACACATTTGAGGCTTTTAACTAGAAATAATTGTGAAGTCTTAAGCAACTTTTGTCATTTTTTGATTTCTTTCTCTTCGATAATGCAGGAAAGCCAAGATGCAAGAAAACCAAAGACAATAAAAGCAAAAGAGGTGAATTTGGAACAAGTGGCCATGAAAGTGTTATTGATGACTTGTTTGATAAGTCGTCAAATTTGTTATAAGTTATCAGAGTCATTGTCAGCTGTAGACAGTGTGAGAAAGTTCGAGCAGAAGTGTGACGACATCTATGATACTCGTCACAATTCACATAAGCTGTCGAGAATCCTGTCAGCCTAAGGCAGTACATAAGATTAAAAGTGAAAAAGTGATGACATCTCTGATAAGTCGTCACAATTCTGATAAGCCGTCTGGAGTTGCCGTCAGCCTAAGGTAGAAATCATCAAACTTGGAGGAGGAGCTGATGACAATGTCTGATAAGTCATCAGACTCTTGATAAGGTGTCACACTTCGTCGTCAGCTGTGAGATAAAAAGTTGAATTCTGTGATTTGATTCCAAATTTAGCTCTTGGTATTTAAGGGAAAGTTCTTAGGTTTTATTAGTGTGGACATTCGTCTTGAACTTCATGAACTTACACTATTTTCTCTCTAGTTTTCTCTATAACTTTACAATTAACTTTTGAGAGATTGTTATCATATTTTTCATGGGATTTCTATTGACATCTAATCGGAGAAACACTTGTTGATATTCATTATTCTGTAAGTTATCATTTATCGAATTATGAATAAAAATTGTCTTGTTGCTTTTTACATTATGAGTAGCTAATTCCTTTAACTAGAGTTGTGGGATCTATGGGTTTGATTTTCTAAAGTAACTAGGTATTCAAGATTCTAAAGGTAGTAGGAACTCCTTGGTAATTCCTCTGTTTTACGTATTGTCTATTGGTTGCAAACGATAGGCCATGCCTACTATTGATTTTCTTGAAATAAGAAATCAACCCTAGTAGGAAGTGAATTATCAACAGGGACTTGGAAACATCAAACTTTCATTTAATAATTAACGTTGTAACAAGGTTAATTAACTTGAGACAACATCCTGTTATGAAATATAAATTCCTTAAGTAAGAAAGAATTAGGTAATTAAAGATCTAAATAGGTTGAGAAACATTTAGACATTACTTCAACAAGGATATTTTGTTATTCCTACCTACCATAAGAATTTTGAACAGTTACTAGTGTCTGTCAAATACTAACTCTGTTTTTCCATATAATATTGATTACAAACACTGATAGTGAATTGAGAAATATTTACTTGTTACCCTTCCAAAAACCACATTTACAGGAAACTGCTAACTATCAGTTGATTGACTGAAGAACAACTTAAATTAACACCATATTCCCTGTGGGATTCGACCCCAACCTCGTTGGGTTATATATTTGACAACGACCGCTCACTCTCTCGTAAGAGAGGTGTAGTTTGAGCATTATCAAGCATAGAGTGCACTGGTTCAAGGACCCATTCATAGGACACTGCCTATGGGATATCGACTGTGATTGCCAGGTATGCCAAGATGACTGGTTGACTAATTCTAATGAGGAGGAAGATGAACTAGAATGGGATAAGTATTGGGGATTCCAAAAACCCTAATATCAGTGGACTTTGGAGGAATGAGACCACCGGAACAAGGACCACCAATTTGAAGTCTCCTACAAACCATAAGAATGGCCACCATTGCCCTCTCCATCACAAGGTAGACCCTTCGACACCAGATCAGATCCTAATCTTGAACCCTCAATGTTTTTGATATCTAAAACTAGTTCAAATCCCAACTATGCATTCCTACCAAACTACCTACCCTGAAGGAATAACCAAAGCTACGCTCCAAAATCACGACAAGTTATTCCATCTGTTGGACAAGAGGAGCCAGAAGCATCAATTCAACATGCCATACTTATTAGAATGCTAGAGAGCAGGCTACAGGCTATACATTATGAAAGATGCCTGCTAGGTTTCTTCATACTACATTTTTTGACCAACAAAGGAAAGAAAAGGACTCATTAGAGGAACAGATCCATCTTCTGAAATACGGACATGACCAAAAAACCACTGTATTTCCTAGAAAATATTCTCCATGAGGATTAAGTCAACCCTTTTCCACCTTTCTACCTCATTCAACGTTATTCATTCCATCCTCAATAGAGGAACAGGAGGAGTTTGACATTGCCAAGTTCATTTGAAAGAGGAAGGATGCCATGGCAGCTCAAAAGGAAGCCAAGATGGCACAAAATAAGGTCAAAATAATGAAGTATTCCAAAAAGACACCACAACACACTGATAAGTTGATAACAACACATGCTTCTTCTACCTAGGATTTTATTATGACAGATAATGGCTCTGAGGTCCACATTGCCAAATCACAACTCAAAGAGCAACTAGATCAAGTATGGACATCCACCAGAAAATGCCTTCTGGATAACAGTGGTCTTACAAAGGACAACTCCATTATCTCAACTCAAGTTATCTCTCAGTCTGATGCTATAGATTTTGGGAATGCCATTACGTAACAAGTTCTGGAGAATAGCCTAGAAGAAGAATTTTTAAAAGCCATCGATGATATCTTTGGATATAAAGATGAGGGAGAGCAAGAAAACTCATCTACCACTAACACTATGAATGCATGTTATGAAATTTGTGATGGAACATCCGCTGAAGACTAATAAGAAGGGATGAGTTCATCAGTTTATGCTCCAACGCAGCTAAAAGATTTTGATGCTGCTGATAATGATCCAGCACATACTGATAAACCTAATACAATCGATGCTGAATCTAAAGTAGAATATGACTATACACCAATTTACATGAACCAGTCTAAAGAACCAGAGGTCTCCGTCATTGTCGACAACTAAGATGGGATGATGGATGATACAATCCTAGAAAGAAGGCCAGATCCAAGTAAATTGGCAACAAAGACCGTGGGAACTGGATTTTACACCTTCACTCTCAACAACATAAAAATTTTAGCCAGGCCTCTGCAGATCTAGGACTTCTACACTTGGATAGCGATGAAGAATTTGGCCGAGCGGGAGAAATACATGATACTCTCAGAGTTCACATCTAGATTCTCTGGCATACTTAGAGACTAGTAGAATGCGCTTGGGATTTCAGAAAAGAACACATATCAAACATCCCAGGACTTTGCCTTCAATATCAGGATCCGGCACGAGGTATTCTGCGGAGATGTAGGCTAGAGGCATGAGAAGCTTCAGCGACAAATTTTCGAGATGATATGTCTATTATTTAATACAAATGCCATCGATATCCACGTCCAGAGGATGGGGAAGATCTACTTTGAGTTGGGCAGGGATCCCAGCCTGAAGAAAGCCTTTATATCATCACTGTCGATGATGCTATTATACCATATGACAACGATTGTGGAGGAGAAGTTCAAGTCCATAACCATCCCACAAATGGGCTATATTCGGTAGGCTATCTTCCAGGATCTGGACAATATATACATCACGAGGACCATGCTGAAGAAAATTATCAAAAATAATCCAGTCTTTGATCGAGGATGTAGCAAAGACGACCTTGTCACCATGTTCGACTACTCCTGCCTTCGCCGTAAGATAAGAATGAAAAAACAGCTGCTATTCAGGAGGTTCAAACTGCCAAGGCCTCTCAATGATGGGATAAAGGTTACCCGATAAACCAGGTACTTCAGGCAGAGGAGCCCAACCGCTACAAGAAGAAAGATGATGGCTACTTTATCTACAGAAAGCCTGGCCACTTTGCCAAAAACTGTCCTCAGGACAAGAAGTTAAAGGACTCCGTCCTCTTCTTTAAAGAGATAGCCAATCACACAAGAATTTATCTCAAAACGGAGAACGACCTCGAATCGGTCTTCTCGCTGGAAGAAGAACTGATGAAGGACACCCTCTTATCTATAGTTGTATATGAAAAAGCAGGTGACATCTACGCCGATGATCTTTACCTTATATCTAGCAATGGAGAAGACATCAAGCATTAGGCCATCTAAATCCGTATGCTTAAAACAACAGGGATACTCTCTTTTGGGCTAGTAGATTACCCTCTAGATCTGTTCAACCAGTATGTGGATCCTTTCTACCCATCCATCTGAACTTTGTACGAGCTTCATGTATTCAAAAAATATGGCGGATCTATCCTAAATCCATTCGGAGTAGACCAAAAATATCCCTTCTGTGTTATGTTCATTGCACTAACCAACGATTTTCCGCAAGAACTCCTGTGGCTATTTTGGTATTTGTGCCACCAGCACTAGATTCTCATGGAGTTCAAGTGTGATGCCTTTAGGCATTTTCATTGAATCCAACCTGCTCTAAAGAGATTCATGTTGTGGTTCAAGCCACAAGAATACTGGATTTGATGCTTCAAGGATTCCTACGATGCAATGGTCTACATGCTGCATCGCCCTATAACAATCTCAATCCAGGATGTCCAATCTTAGTTGAAAATTGCACTCTTCTAGAAATTTCCCATGTCGATACTCTCTATGGAAGATGAATACTATAAAGCCCATTGCTTTATTTTTCAGAAGAATAAATTCATTTTGAAGAAAATCTGGCCAAAGGTATGGAGAAAATGGAACTATATAGACAATGGTCATCCTCAATAGGATGAGGTACAATAAGCAGGAAAATAATATCAACCGCAGTGCGAAATCACTAGAGATGAATTCACCGGCTCCATTAAAAGCATACGGCTGAAAGCTCCTCAACTGGAATGGGAAGATTCATTATTTAGAAGGAGTTACTTCACCAGATTAATGAAGAGAATCTTGGAAGGCCAAGTATGCCTTAGACAGAAACACGGAGTTAAATGGTGGATGGAAGAAGGATACGTGAGCTCACCACTGCCGTCACCTTATAACACTGTTTGAAAGATAACACCAGATGATATGTGTAAGAAAGTTACCCTCTCCAGTGAGTTACCCTTCCTGATAGGTTACCCTCTTCAGTAGGTTACCCTTTTTATGTGGGTTACCCTCTCCTCTAAGAAAACTCTATCAGATGGGTTACCCTCACTAGTGGGTTACCCTCTTCTACAAAGAAACTCTCATCAGTGGGTTACCCTTTTAGATATGTTTTTTATGATGCTACCTCAGCTAATTCAAAGATAAGGAGCTTATCCACCTGCTTGCAAGATGCCTGTGAAGCTGTCGATGCACCTGCTGACTCACCTGCTTGCATATGCTGTCACATGCCAACAACATAGTTTGTTTTGTCTTTATTTGGCCCCCACATGCTAGTAGGGTCCGGTGTGAATAAATATAAGGCTTATCAAGTCGTAACAGATAATGCTTATCCCTTCCCAAAGGATAAGACTTATCCTTATTAACTGATAATGCCTATCCCTTAGCTGTTAGGATAGGAATGTAATATTTTATTTCATGTTTATCCATGCATAGCTTAGCTAGTAAGCTTCCTTACTCTATAAAAGGAATCCTAGGACTTTAGTTTAGAGAAATTATCCTCTCTACCTATAGGCATATCCATAGTTTGTGTACAAATATCAAACTAAGTGTCTGGGGAAGAGCTGCTCAAAATAACTCTAGATGCATGTGTCATCTATTATAAGAAGTTGAGATTCTATTCTCAGTGTCTCTGAACATTATCTAAAGTGGCCCCTCACCAGACAATTTTGCCTATTCAAACGGTCATCCCCAATGAGATATATCTAGAAGAAGAAAGCCAATACCCGATATATTTATCCCACTCATTCGAAAGGATCATGAGAGATAATTATTGGGTTCAAAAATTCAATCACGAGGGATGCAATGTACACTGTTTCAAATGTCCTTTCATGAGACACTGACCATGGGTTAATAACTATATCTGTGCAGATTGCAACACAACCTAGCCAAACTGTGGTGACAAAGAATACAGTGATTCAGGCCGTGCCATACTTATAGAGGTCCTAGAAGAAAAGAGATAGGCTACTCAGTCTGCCACACGTCCTCCAGACACCACTATGCTATCCTTTATTGATCATAAAAGAAGAAAGATTGCCTCCCTTGAAGGACATATTACTTTGTTGAGGTACGAAATTACAAACACACAAAATATCCCAATATATGCCGCACTCCCTACATCACCACAAAGCATATACTATCCTTTTTCCACATCTCTATCAAGCTCACCCACCTCCGAGCTTTTCAGTCCAACTCAAGAAGATGAGCCAATATCTGATCTACCCATAGGCTCATGGAAAAAGAAGGAGGCCATGTTAGACTGCCAGCTAGACAATGGATAAGTTAAAAGGATAAAGGCCCTGCATCCTGCTGGTATAATGGACTTAACGGCTATCGCTCCAACACAATATGATATATTTACAGAAGTGGATGCTATACTCCCAAATGGTGACATGCATATCTCATATGAACCATTACAGGATAAGGACTGAGACTCCATTGAGCATAGTCTCGATAATGGTAACTATACATGTCCAGAGTTCTTTTGGAAAAAGGATCCTCACTTTCTAGAATAGGCAACTTCAGAGTTCGATACAATAGAAGCCAGGAATGATACTCCCTAGCAATCCCATGGAGATCCTATTGAGGAATATCTGAATTCCCCTGATGTCCTTGAAGACATCATCCCAGAGGAAGAAGATGATCAACAACATCCTCAGTTAATACATCCGGCAAACATGATATTATCAAATTATGATCTAGTTTGAATTCTTCTTGCGAAGGCTGATGATGTTGTAAGCGTGATTACCACCGATCACGTCGAACCAAATAAGTCCCTCCAGCTCTCAAGACGTCAGGAAAGGCTAAGAAAATACATGCAGTACAAGCGGACCAAAAAGAATAAACCAACAGATAAAAAATAGATATCCGAAGGCAACACCACATCCCCCGGAAAGAAATATCTAGGCAAGGCTAAGTGCTTCATCTACCATAATAAAGGACACTTTGAAAACACCTGTCCTATGTCCGAGAAGGCAAAAAGGAGGATCAATCTTTGGAAGGAAAGATGGAGGCTAACATGTCCCCAATCGAATATAAAGTTCTTCATGATCCACAAAGCATTCCTAGAACTGTTAATGCAAGAGAGTCTGAGGACTGTCCATCCCTTTTCATTGACGTCTAACCTTAACATATTATTATTGATGATTACTTGGCAAAGGTCTCATGTAATGAATCAACATGATCTCCGATCTGGAAACCCCCATGCCCAACTCAAGCTATATCCACCAGGTTGGGATAAGACCCTCCAAGTTATCATCTTTATGGACATCGGTGTATCTGCCTCAATACTAAATCTCGATATCATCCCCGATGATCACTAGGTTCCTCACTTTAGAACATTTAGCACATCATCAAAAGGAGGTGTCCTCACAACCAAGATGATTACGTGGTAGCAAGTCATGATCGAATTCTTCCCTGGAGTACTCTATAGGATAAATCTCCTTGGCTCCAACATATTGGGGAAGGATCTGATCCTTGGTTTTGATACCTACAGGCAACTGAAGAATTGCCTCATTATTTTGACGGAAGGTATAACCTTCATGGGCCGATTTAGGCAATATTCCACTATACCAAGGCTATTCCAAATTATTGATGAAGACCCAATAAAGAAGATGGAGAATCAACTGATAGACAAATCTTATACTGAGTCCCACAGAGAATTCTCAAGAAGACCAAACACCTTCTGTGGTTCAATCAGGAAATCTTCATTAGACTTCAATTCAAGAGGAGTGAGAACATCAACCCCACGAAGGTAAGTCATTCTGGTATGAATCCCAAATATCTTCAGGTTGCAAAGAAGGAGTGTGTTAAACTGATAGAGTTTGGGCTTATTGAGCCATCAGATTCCCAGTGGTCTTGTGAAGCATTCTATGTCAACAAGTGCACCAAACAGACAAGGGGAAAGCTCCGCCTAGTCATAAATTACCTAAACCACTTCCTTATTGATGATAAGTTTCCTATTTCAAATAAGTTGACCTTGTTTTCGCACCTAGCGAACGCTACCTACTTTTCCAAATTTGGCCTTAAGTCTAGATTCTGGAAGCTAGGCATACACCCAGAAGTCAAGGCCAAAATGGCCTTCTGCATACCCAATCACTACTATCAGTGGAGAGTTATGGCATTTAGGCTTAAACTTGCCCCCACTCTTCCAGAAGGCCATGATTAGGATATTCCAGCCCATCTTACATACATCATTGGTCTACATCAACAACATACTGCTCTTCAGCAATACTTTAGAGGAATACCTGCATTTTCTCTATCAATTCTATGACCTGGTGAAGCAGCATGAAGTTATGCTCTCGGTAAAAAAAATGTCCTTAGTAAAATGTGAGACTGATTTCTATGGGATGTACTTTTTCCATGGGTATTACATTCCAAGATCCCATATATGCTAAGAACTGGTTAAGTTCCTAGACACCAAATTCTCCCTGAAGCAGCTCCAGCATATTCTTTGTGTAATTAACTAAGTGAGGGACTTTATCCCCGATGTCTCCACATACATCTCCTCGCTCACGAAGATGCTCAAGAAAAATGCTCCTACCTGGGGAAAAGAGCAGGATGATGTGGTCTGAAGGACAAAAGGGAATATACAGAAAGGTTAATATGCTCCATATTCCATTGGACGAATAGATAATATTGCAGACCGATGCCAGGAATGACTATTGGAGTGCAGTTCTCCTAGAAGAATAAAATGGCTAGCAAAAGATATGTGGACATACAAGTGGAAGGTTCAAAGAGGCAGAACAATATTATCATTTCACCTTTAAGGAAATCCTTACTGTGAAGAATGGAATCAAGAAGTTAAACTTCTTCCTTATTCATACAAAATTTCAAATTAAGATGGATATGCAGGATTTTCCAAGAATGGTCCAGCTGAGCCCAAAGATCATCCCAAATCCATAAATTTTTCGATGGTCTTAACGGTTTTCTCCCGATAAATTCAAAGAGAGACATATCATGGGAAAGGAGAACATATTGGCAGATTTTCTATCAAGGCCGGAGGAATTCTCTTCCAGACACTATATGAAGAAAGGTAAAAAAGAAATAATGTCGGCCATTAAACTCATGCACCCACTAATCAAGCATAGTGTAGACTGGTGGATGGAGGAAGGATACGTGGGATCACCACCACCGGCAGAATCCAACATTGTTTGAAAGATGACGTAAGATAACATGTGTAAGAAATTTACCCCCTTCAGCGGGATACCCTTCCCAGCAGATTACCCCCTCCAGTAGGTTACCCTTCCCAGTGGATTACCCTCTCTAATGGGTTACCTTCCCAGGGGGTTACCCTCTTCTCCAAGTAAACTCTTTTAGATGAGTTACCCTCGTTAGTAGGTTACCCTTTCCAGTGGGTTACCCTCATCTCCAAAGAAACTCTCCATAATGGGTTACCCTTTTAGATGGGTTTTTGAAGCTGCTAACTTAGATACTTTGAAGACAAGGAGCTTATCCACCTGCTTGCAAGATTCCTGTGAATCTGCTGATGTACCTACTTACAAGCTGTTGACTCACCTACTTACATATGTTGTCATATGCCAATAACATAGTTTGTTTTATTTTTATTTGGACCCCTACATGTTAGTAGGGCTCAGTATGAATAAATATAAGGTTAATCTAGTCATAATAGATAATGCTTATCCCTTCCCAAAGGATAAGACTTATCCTTATTAACGGATAATGCCTATCCTTTAACTGTTAGGATACGAATTGTAATATTTTATTTGATGTCTATGTGTAGCTTAGCTTAGCTAGTAAGCTTTCTTCCTATATAAAAGGAAGCCTAGGAATTTAGGTTAGGGGCATCGACTTCTCTACCTAAAAACCTCTTGTATAATTTCTCTCTGCTATCAATGAAAATGTTTATTGGATAAACTCTCTTGCTCTTGCTTTCTCTCATAAAAAAAGATGGGTACTTTGATCCTCTAGGCCAGAGTGGGGGTAAATAAATACTACCGTAAAGTGCTAGCTTATTGTGACGGAAATAATGGCACCCTGAAGTTACTTTCCATGTTTATGAAATGAAGTTTGCTTTGTCCACATGACGTAGATGTCTAAGTACTTTTCAAGTATAACGAAGTTGGATTTGTCCACAAAACGTAGATTCCTAAGAACTTTCCATGTATATGAAACAAAATTGGCTTAGTCCATGCCATAGATTTCTGAAAAGATTTAATATTTGAGAAAGAACACGCAGATCTGAGGTCTACCTCAGTACACCTTTTATTCTGTAGCCGTTTTGAGGGAAATAGCCCAGGGAGAGTCACTGTAAGACCCATTTTAGGTAAGTACTGAATAGTTGTGTACTAAGGAGACAAGGGATATCATGTTTTTTAAGACTGGCAAAGTCAAGCCATCCCGTTAAGAATTATAAAGACTTTGTTGCCGAGGTAAACCATATTTGATGTGTAGCTTGTAGTTCCAAAGTCAAGCTATCTCGTTAATGGTGTGAAGGTTTTGTAGCTACAAAGAGAACCATCTATAAGAATGCGTAGCTCAATCGTAGGAAAACTCTTGTATGTCAATTAAAAGCTTTGATTTTGTATGGCATACACCCTATATGGAAGTGAATCACCTGTCATATTGGATAGGTTAGTCTCTGTATCTATGGTGTTGACAAAAGCTTTGAATTTTTAAGGTATACCACCTCCATGGTGTTGAAACCTATCGGAGAGTTAGGCTCTGTGTCTGTGGTGTTAGACAAAAGCTTAGATTTTTATGGCATGCCACCTATATGGTCGTGAAACTGCCTTTTATGTTGGAAAGTTTGGGGTGTGTTGCCTGTCCGCCTGGATGCTTACTCCACAGTCTTCTGTGCCCCTCTTCCTCCTTGTCTATTTGGTATCAGAGCCATCCCCACTCCTTGAGGTCGGGAGGTAGTAGGAGTTTGTATCCACCTCTGCTGATTTCAAATGCGTGAGCTAGCTTTACATTTTTACTTTCTTTTGTTTTTACTCTTTACTTGTCCAAACTACTACTCTTATATCCATCCTTATCTTTCGCTTCCAAGTTTTACTACTCATTTCTTGTACATATTAGAGTCATAGTTCAATTTCAATTGTCATAGTCAGTGTTTTCAAAATATTGTATTCTGCTTCTTATACATAATCGAGTCCTAGTTACTTTCTTAGATTTTTAGAATAAATATTATTTGCGTCTTGTCCTTAGATCCTTAGAACAAATATATAGAGTCAGTCCACAAAAACACAAAAAGATTTTCATTTTATTAAATCTTTTCCATAGATATTTAGAACAAATACATCGAGTCTACATAGTCCAAAAAATATTCAAAATATGTCTTCTCTTGAGTCTTCATCTTTAAGTAGGTCCAGTTCATGTAGATCTCTAGCTCAAGTAAATATGTCCCCTTCCAAAACTCTGTCATGCAAATTTGTTTACCTATACGAAGTAGATGTGCTACCACTAGAACCAAAGATATCCTCAACACATCTACCTCTCCTAAATCCTTACTCTGCTTTTGTGAAAAAAGAATGTAACCCATGGCTGAAAATCCATTCTTTAGTGCAGCAGAGACCGAAAAGAGTTAAAGAATACATTGCTGCCTTGAAACTAGACTAGCATCCTATTCTTGCAACTCAGGAGGAACAGTTCTTCACTCTATAGATGTCGCAAGATTTTTCAAGAAAGTGGAGGAACTAAGGCTTCACCCATATCCACTTTGGTGCTGTTAGGGTTGCGTTGTCATATCATGGAGGAAAAGGCCAGCCCGTTGTGGTAGGTCTTTCCCTCCTTGATACAAGGTATAATGAATAACAACACGCAAACTTGGGAACTTCAAAAATCACACTGAATGCTGCGACAGTCTTCATCACTATATTGCCTAACTTCAATTTGTTCCTCTTTAATCTGTATCTAATGGAGGCATTGAAGATCCAGGTCTAGATACTCGGATCTCCATAGGCTAGAGATGCCATCCAGGCAACTCTCTACTACCAAGTATTTTGGTGAGTTCAAAATCATGTTATGGATCTATCCATTCGTGGTGGCGGCGATGCTTTGTTCTTCAATATAGATACCACCAACAGAACCACTCAGTGTGTCCAGATCCTAAGGAAGATTCCCAAAGATGAACTTGTAAAGGTACTCCCAAATTCATAGGTCACAAATAATGAGAAGTCGAGAGACTATCTTTACGATCTTTAGTCTAAGGAGCCAACCTTTGCCAGAAGGAGTGACAACACCATCACGATTAGCTTCAACTACTCACACCTAAAGAAGCCTCCCAAAACCACCTTGTCAACCAACATGTATCAAACTTCTGATGACATCCCAAAGTTAGACGGCCAAAGGTTGATAGAAGATCTAGAGTTCATGCGCTGGCTCATAGACAGCTGTGTAGAAAAGCATGATTGAATACACCACTTCGATTATGATTGCCAATATAAGTGTGGCATAAATATCCTTTCTTCAGATACTATCCATGGAAGTTGAATTGTAGATGCCACCTATGCCAAGGGGCCACCTCGCCCTTACCACCACAAGTGAATACCACCAGAACCAAAGAAAATCCGCCCACTACCAAATTATTCATAATGTTTTACTCTAGCACCGGTTACTCAGGTGACTTCCCACCAAACAAACCCTTCAAAACGGATAACATGAGCCACACTTCAAAGATACCAGCTAAAACATTTATCCTGCCATTCGGAGACAAGATTCCCCTCAGCGACACCGAAGAAACTCTCAATTGGCAATCAGAAAATGCCATGTGCCAAAATTGGTTTCTATCCAACATAAACCAAGCCGTGAAGAATGTTGGTCACTGTCAAAATAAGTTGGCCAGCAAAGTTGAAGGACTGAACAAGAGAACATAAAAAGCATCAACTCCTCATGACGGACTTATCCACCAGTTGGAGCTCAGGCTCTAATCCATGCTGTATGACATATGTCCGCCAAGCACTTCGATGTCTCATTTCTTCGACCAGTAACAGAAGAAAGTGGGTTCCCTGAAGGAACAAACCAAACAGCTAAGACATGGCATGTTTCATCCCCAGAGAACTCATCGCTCACTACCAAAGCCAACCGTGCCTCCACATGCATACTCTTTGCCAAAAATGAGCAACATCTTTCCCACTCCTACTTTGAGCTCCTATATGCCGATATCCCTAGATTCTCAAGAAGAAAGGAAGTTTGATATTTCTAATAATGTATGGGATAGGAAAGATACCACTTCTACCAAGGAAAAGGCCGATGAAACTCAGAAGTAGACCAAGAGAAAAATGGAGTCTGACACAGATAAAGGGACCATGTTGATCTTGGAACTCGACATCATATTCCCAGGTGACAATCTAATAAACCACAATCTAAAAGTTCCATATAAAGATAAAGAATGGAATGCATTGCTAAGAAATGGTCTTCTCAATCACAAGCAGTTGTCATTCCACACTGATTCAGATCAGTTTTTCCTAAATTTGTATGTCTTGAATATCGGTGACGATGCCGTCCCAGATACATAAGCCACAACAGTCTTTGATCCTATTTAAGAATCTCTAAGGTACAATGAACAGATCCAGGATTCTGATCCCACTGATCCTTCTTTGAGTAAAGAAGATTCCACAGATACAGAGGCATACTCCAACACCAGCGATAACTTTCCAGTCGATGGGTATGTAGAAGATAGCAAAGAGTCTGTCGATTCATGATAATATGTTGAGGATACTCCTGAGTCATCAAATAAATCTCCAAAAGAAGACTATCCACTGATATAAATGAAGTATTCTAAGAAATCAGAGGTCTTTGAGGTTGTCGATGACCAAGATGGGATGATGGACAATCCAATTCGAGAAAGAAGGCCAGATGCAGGAACACCGGAGGGAAGGACCTTAAGAATCAGATTTCATACCTTCACCCTCGATGACATAAATATTTTACCCTGGACCCAGCGGATCCAGGACTTCTACACTTGGATGGTGATGAAGAATTTGACTGAACGAGAGAAATACATGATACTCTCAAAGTTCTTATCTAGATTCTTTGGCATAATCAGAGACTGGTGGAACGTTCTTGGGATTTCAGACAAGAACACATATCTAACTTCCCTTAACTTTGCCTTCAATATTAGGATCTTGCATGAGGCATTCTATGGAGATATAGGCCAGAGGCATGAAAAGCTCCGATGACAGATCTTCGAGATGTAGTGTCTATCATTTGATAGAAATGCCATCGATATCCACTTCTTGAAGATCTAATATGAGTAGGGCGGGGATTCCAACCTAAAGCAAGCCTTCATTTTATCACTACCAATGTACGAGCAAACCACATCACGAGGATATAGAGGAGAAGTTCAAGTCCATAACCATCCAACAAATAGGTTACATTCGAAAGGCTATCTTCTAGGGTCTGGATAACATATGCATCAAGAGGACCATGCTCAAACAAATCATCAAAACCAATCCAGTCCTCGATTAAGCCTGCAGCAAAGAAGACCTCGTCACCAAGTTTGACTGCTCCTGCCCTCAGCATAAGATGAGTAAGAAAATGCAACTGTTTTTTAGAAGGTTCAAACTGCTAAGGCCTCTCGATGACAGAAGTAGGGTTACCTGGCAAGCCAGGTACTTCAGACAAAAGAGCCTAACCAGCTACAAGAAGAAAGATGATGGATACTTTATTTGTAGAAAGCCTAGCCACTTCACCAAAAACTATCATCAGGCTAAGAATTTTAAGTACTCCATCCACCTATTTGAGGATATAGTCGATCATGCATGAATTATCTCAACATAGAGAATGACCTTGAATTGGTCTTCTGGCTAGAAGAAGAATTAATGGAGGATACCCTCTTCTCCATAGACATATATGAAAAAGTAGGTGACATCTAAACCAATGATGTTTACCTGATATCTAGCAATGGAGAAGACTACCAGCATCAGGCCGTCCAAATCCTCATGCTCAACACTGCAGGGATACTATCTTCTGGGCTAGTAGATTACCCTCCAGACCTGTTCAACCAGTATATGTATCCCCTTGATCCATCCATCCTCCAAGAAAGAAAAACATTCTATGAGCTTCAAGTGTTCAGAAAATATGGCGGATCCAACTTGAAGCGATTCGAAGTACACTTGGAATATCCGTTTTTCTATATGTTCAACACACTGGCGAACAACTTCCCATAAGAACTCTTATGCCTAATCTTATATCTGTGCCACCAGTACTACATTCTTATAGAGTTCAACTATGATTTCTTCAGGTATTTTGATCGAATCCAACCTGCTCTAAAGAGATTCATGTAGTGGTTTAAGCCACAAGAATACTAGATTCGATGCTTTAAGGATTCCTACAATACAATGGTCTTCATGAAGGATCACCCTATAGGAATCTTAGGCCACGACGTCGAAGATCAGCCTAAAATTTCACTCCTTTGGAAATTTTCCATGTCCATACTATCTCTAGAAGGAGAATTCTATGAATCCCAGTGCTTTATTTTTTAGATAAATAGATGCATTCTGAAAAAAATCTGGCCAATGGAATAAGGAAAATTGAACTATGCAAATGATGGTCATCCCACTGGGATGAGGGTCGATGAGCATCAAGACAATATCAGCCGTAGTACGAGATCACTAGAGATGAATTCATCCTCTATCAAAAGCACACGGTTGAAAACTCCCCAACAGGAATGTGAAGATTCATCATTCAAAAAAAGTTACTTCCCTAGATCGATGAAGAGAATCTTGGAAGGACAAAAATGCCTCAGGCAGAAGCACAGAGTAGATTGGTGGATGGAAGAAGGATTAGGGAGCCCATCGCTGCCAGTACCATCCAACACTATCTGAAAGATAACATCAGATGACATGTGCAAGAAAGCTACCCTCTCCAGTGGGTCATCCTTCCAAATAGATTACCCTCTCCAGTTGGTTACCCTTCGCAGTGGGTTACCCTACTCTCTAAGGAAACCCTATCAGATTGGTTACCCTCACTAGTGGTTTACCCATTCTAGTGGGTTACCCTCCTCTCCAAGGAAACCTTTCTAAGTCGGTCTCCCTTTCTGATGGGTTTTTAAAGTTGCTCACTCAGCTACTTTGAAGGCAAGGAGCTTATCCACTTGCTTGCAAGATGCCGGTGAAGCTGCTGATGCACCTGTTTGCAAGCTGTTGACTCACCTATTTGCACATGATGTCACATGCCAACAATATAGTTTTTTTAATTTTTTCGTCCCCCATATGTTAGTAAGGCCCGGTATGAATAAAGATAAGGCTTATATAGTTGTAAAAGATAATTCTTATGCCTTCCCAAAGGATAAGACTTATCCTTAGTAACAGATAATGCCTATCCCTTAGCTATTAGGATAGAAATGTAATATTTTATTTCATGTTTATCTGTAGCATAGCTTAGATAGTAAAGCTCCTTCCTCTATAAAAGAAGCTTAGGCCTTTAGGTTAGAGACATCAACTTCCTACCTACAAACCTCTTGTATAGTTTCCCTCTGCTATCAATGAAAATATTTTATGGCTAAACTCTCTTGCTCTTGCTTTCTCTCTTCCAAAGGGATAGGTACTTCATTCCTATAAGTCATAGTTAGGGGTAAGAAAATACTATGGCAAAGTGCTAGCTTGTTGGGACGACAACAATGTTACCTCAAAGTTACTTTCTATGTTTATGAAATGAAGTTGGCTTTTTCCATATGACATAGATGTGTAATTCCTTTCCATATATATGAAATGAAATTGGCTTAGTCCGTGCCATAAATTTCAAAATTGATTCAATATCTGATAAAGAACACGTAGATCTAGGGTCTGCCTTAGTACACCTTTTGTTCTGCAGCCATTTTGAGGGAAACAGGCTAGGGAGAGCCACCGTAAGACCCGTTTTAGGCCAATACGGAATAGTTGTGTACTAAGGAGACAAGGGATCTCATGTGTTCTAAGACTGGCAAAGTCAAGCCATCTCTCTTTTGGGATGTGAAGGCTTTGTTGCCGAGGCAAACCATCCTTGATGTATAGCCTAAAGTTCCAGAGTCAAGCCATCTCATTAAGGGTTTTGAAGGCTTTGTATCTAAAACCAAACTGTCTATACGAATGTGTAGCTCATTCATAGGAAAGCTCTGGCGTGTTGATTAAAGGCTTTGATTTCGTATGGCATGCCTCCTATATGGACACAAATCGCCTATCATGTTTGAAAGGTTAGTATTTATTTCTATGGTGTTGATGAAAGCTTTGACTTGTTAAGGTATACCATCTCTAAAATATTGAAACCTGTTGGAAAAGTTAGGCTCTGTGTCTGTGGTGTTAGACGAAACCTTCGATTTCGTATGGTGTGCCACCTATATGGTCATAAAATCGCCTTTCATGTTGGAAAGTTTTCGATTTGTTTCCTGTCCACCTGACTGCTCTCTCTAATAGTCTTCCTTGCCCCTCTGCCTCCTAGTCTATTTGGTATCAGAGCCATCCTCACTGTCGGAGGTCGGGAGAAAGCAGGAGTTTGTATCAACCTCTGCTGATTGCAAATGCGTGAGCTAGCTTTACATTTTTATACTTAGTTTTTCGTTTTACTTATCAAAACTACTCCTCTAAGATCCTTCTTTAGTTTGAGCTTCCAAGTTTTACTACTCATTTCCTATACATATTAGTCATAATTTTATTTGAATTGTCTGAGTTAGTATTTTCCAGTATAGTAGTCTGCGTCTTTTACATAATCGAGTTGAAGTTAATTCCTTAGATCCTTAGAACAAATGTATAGAGTCCGTCCATAAAATCACAAAAAAAATTTCATTTTTATTGAGTCTTTTGCATAGATCTCTAGAACAAATACATTGAGTCTTTATAACTCCAAAAATACAAAAATATATCTTCCCCAGAGTCTTATTCTTTAGGTAGGTCCAGTCATGTAGATCTCTAGCTCAAGTAAATATGTCCCCTTCTAAAACTCTGTCATCCACATTTGATTACCTTTATGAAGTAGATGTGCTACCACCAGAACAAAAGATATCTTCAACACATCTACCTCTCCTAAACCCTTACTTTGCCTTTGCAAAAAAGACATGTAATCCATGCCTGTAGATCTGTTCTTTGGTGCAACAGAGATTGAAACGAGTTAAAGAATATGTTGCTGCCTCAAAACTAGACCAACATCCTATTCTTGAAACATAGGAGGAACAATTTATAACTCTATAGATGCCACAAGATTTTCCAAGACAGTGGAGGAACCAAGGCTTCACCCATATCCACTTTAGTACTATTAGGGTTGCATTGTCATATCACAAAAAAAAGGCAAAACCGTGGTGGCGTGTCTTTCCCTCCTTGATACTAGGTACAGTGAATTCCAACATGCCAACTTAGGAATTTTAGAAATCACATTGAACGCTGGGACAATCTTCGTTACTATATTCCCCAACATTAATATGTCCCTCTCTAATCTGTATCTAACGGAGGCATTAAAGATCCAGGTCTAGATACTCGGATCTCCATAGGCCAGAGATGCCATCTAGGCAACTCTCCACTACTAGGTAGCTTGGCAGGTTCAAATCATGCTATGGATCTATCCCTTCCATGTGGCGGCAATGCTTTGTTCTTAAATATAGATGCCACTAACGGAACCACTCAGTGTGTACAAATCCCTAGGTAGATACACAGAGATGAACTTGTGAAAGTACTCCCAGATTCATGGGTCACAAACTATGAGAAGTTGAGAGACTATCCTCAACCTGTCCATTCCAAGGAGCCAACCTTTGCTAGAAGGAGTGACAACACCGTCACATTTAGATTCA
Organism: Capsicum annuum; assembly: GCF_002878395.1. Lineage (NCBI taxonomy): Eukaryota > Viridiplantae > Streptophyta > Magnoliopsida > Solanales > Solanaceae > Capsicum > Capsicum annuum. Next base: position 73,245,742 of record NC_061122.1, on the reverse strand, counting down.
ACCACTTACACCTAAAGCAGTCTCCCCAAACCACCTTCTCAATCCACATGTATCAACCTTTCGATGATATCACAATGTTAGATGGCCAAAGTTTTACAGATGACCCAAAGTTTATGCGATGGCTCAAAGATAGATGTATAGAAGAGTATTATTGGATCCCCACTTTGATCATGACGGTCAATATACAGTGTGGCCCAAATGTCCTTTCTTTGAAAATTTTCCATGGAAGTTGAATTGAAGATGCCACAAATGCCAAGGGGAAACCTTTCCTTCCCTACCACAAGCGAAAACCACTAGAACCAAAGATATCAAGCCCGCTACCAAACTATTCATGATGTCTCACTCTAGCACTGGGTACTCAGATGAATTCCCACCAAACAAACCCTTCAAAAAGGACAATATCAACCATGCTCCAAAGGTACCAGCAAAAACTATTATCCTACCATCCGAAGAAATCCTTTCAGCGACACCAAAACAACACTCTACTGGAAATCTAAAAATGCCATATGCCAAAACAGGATGCTTTCCAGCATCAACCAATCCATGAAGAATGTTACACACTCTCAGAATAATTTGGTAAGAAAAGTTGAAGGAATAAACAAGAGATCACAACAAATATCAACTCAGCATAATGGACTTATCCGCCAGTTGGAGCTAAGGCTCCAATCCATGCAGTATGACATATGTTCGCGAGGAACTTCGATGTCTTATTTCTTCGACCAACAACAGAAGGTAGTGGCTTCTCTGAAGGAACAAATCAAATAACTGAGACACGACAGGTTTCATCCCCAGAGAACTCATAGCTTACTACCAAAACCAACATTGTTCCCCGTGTCTCCACATGCATACTCTCCATAAAAAATGAGCCACATTTATCCCACTCTTACTTCAAACACCTTGTAATACCCTAAATTTTCTAACTAATTTCATCCCAAGAATATCTAGTATTATCTTCTAAATTTAATAAGCTTTCTATCAATATAAGATTTACATAAATCTGATAACCGGGTAAGAAACTATAACTATTTCAAGTTCCAATGGTAAAACTGCACCATATTAGTTAGTAAGCGCCATGCAACAAGACAAAATCACATTTGTTAAATTCTATAAGGGGTCTGCAATAGTGGTTCATCACACCAAACTTCTAGGTCACAAAATAAGAGGAAACACTATGGCTCCGCATTGAGCCATTCCCCAATTTCCCAATTGTCAAATTCCAATGACACGCCGTGATAGCGCTGTGTTGCACTAGTGGTCCAGTTCAGGAAATTTTCACTGAAATTAAAAGATACAGATAGGGTTAAAAGGGTCAATTTACCACCCCTTTCAAGCCCTTTAACACGATATTCACTATTTTGAACCCAACAATAAACTAGTTTCTCTTAATTTTCTCTCAAGAACAAGCTAGGGTTTCAATTGGGGATTCAATTTGAAGAAAGTCTCTCAATCAATCTTTGCTAAACCAAGAACTAAGGTATACATTGTGTTGATTTATGGATTCATTTTATACATAATGCTCAAGAACCCTATTTCAAATTACAAATCATGATATTTATGTTGTGGGTTTATTGTAACCCTGTTATCTTGTTATATGATTCTGAAGTTGGAATATTTATGTGTTTTTTATGAATCTACATCAGCAAGTGAGTGAAATCCATAAATTGAATTATTTATAAAGTGTCAATTTGATGATTAAGCATATACCTATAGGTGCATGCAATGTGTTTGATAAAATTCCAAGGAAGATAGAAATTATACACTATAGCTAAATGGTGATCTAAAATGACTTCCATATTATTCTTATGTATTGAAATTTATTTATTGGATTGCTCATAAGTTATACTTATTAAATTATGCTATGTATACATTCTATCTTATTCACGTACCTAGCTATAATAGTCAAATACGCATGAAATATCTCCAATTATTGTATTATGGATTGCTGATTATTGGTCATGCATTCAAGAATGCCATACCTTGTCAGTTTCCTTCCATCAAGACCTGTGTGCCTAGATTTGCTTTTATGTTTTCACGATTTCCTCAATCATGTCATGATCTATAGAACTCAGTTAGTCATGTGACTCAGGAAATCTCAATAATTTAGCAATCTCAGTACTATTCCATCAAACAATGGAAATTTAGTTAAATCAATCTAGTTTAATTTAGTATTTCATGTTCAGTGTCTGTTCAGATGGGAGTAGAAGTTAGAACCGAGTGAATCCAAGGATGGGAACTTACGTATGATATGAGGGTGTTATTCTTAGAAGCAATCCTTGCTTTCCAAAACTACATAGCCAGTATAGGTTGAGACATCATAGCCTTCTATATGAGGGTAAATGAGGTGGCTTAACCTATTATATGAGGGTTCCCACCTTTCTCACTAGAGTTACCTATTATATGAGGGTTACTCACAGATTGTCCTTACCAGTGGTGCGATATTGACACTCTTCCAATTGGGGTTAAAGATTGGACCCTAACTCAGCCATAATGGAATATTAAGGGCATGTCGATTAGATAACTACTTCGCATAATTTCAGTTATGGAATTCAGGACTATCAGATACAACCAACACAGAATTGTACGAATCTCAAATAGTTCTATCAGATTCAGGACTGTTAGATATATTTACTCTTGTTATTAGTTATATCAGTCATCAAAACTCAGTTATTAGTCATGGTAGTTATCAATAAACTCATGTTATCACGATCTTAGATATAGTTACTATGTGTTTATGCATGTATTCTCATGTTTATATTAGTTAGTTAACCAATATTTTTCATACATATGAACCCCATGGATTTAGCCTACCTCATAAGCATACCAATACATTCAAAGTACTAACATATTTGAGCTATGGTATTTTATACCATAGGGTCTGAAGCACGAGCTCCAGAGAATCAGTAGATTTCAGATATCAGTAGTCAGTTAGCAGTGAGTCCTTATCCTTCAAGGACATGATTATTTATTTAATATATAATTAATTAATTTATTAGTTAGAGTTAGTTGGGGACCTGTTCCATCAAATCCTTATTCAGTCAGTTCAGTCCGTTAGAGGTTTTTCAGACTATCATGTTTCCGACAGTTCATTTTAATTATTTTGGGTACTTCATATCCTACCAGATGTTATCCTTTATTAGATATTATGTTATAGTTTCAAACCATATGGCCTTTCAGTTCATGTTTCTGCATTTATACAGTTATCATGTAGTATATATGTATAAATATCAGTCATGGTTTAGCTTATGGTCCTTCGAGGTCATGAGTACCGCATAGCATTCTGGGTACTAGATTTTGGGCATTACAAACTTGGTATCAGAGCCTAAGGTTCAATAGATTCCTAGGAAGTCTGAAAGACATATCTAGTAGGGTCATGTACATGGGTGTATTGCGCGCCACATTTATGTACAGGAGGCTACGAGATATTTCAGGAGCAGTTTCCTTTCTTTTAGTATTCATGTCATGCTAGTGAGCAAAATCTCAAGTCAATCTGTTAGTCTAATCTATTTCTACATTTCTTCTTCAGAATATTCTTCCTAAAAAAAGAAACGAGAATCAGTCAGCCCCTCAGCCCGAAGATCTTTTAGGCGAACATGTTTCTCATGTAGAGCTTAGAGCTGCATTCACTACTCTTGCTCAGTCAGTTGTCACTCAGAATGAATAACAAACTATTGTTCGAGCCAACCCAGTGGCCAATTCAGCTGCAGCCAGGATTTGGGACTTCACTGAATACATCCTCCATCCTTTCTCGGGTCTAAGTTAGATCATGACCCTCAGGAATTCATCGATTAGGTTCAGAAGGTTACTGACATTATAGGGGTTACTCCTAGTGAGAGAGCTGCGCTAGCTGCATACCAGTTATAATATATTTCTCATACTTGGTACAAGCAGTAGAAGTTAGAAAGGCCAGATGATGCAGGGCCTATAGAATGGGAGGAGTTTGTCACTGCATTCTTAGATAGATTCTTTCCCTAAGAGCTGAGAATAGGTAAGGTGTTAGAATTCATCAAACTCAAGCAGGGAAACATAATGGTGAAAGAGTATTCTCTTAATTTTACTCAATTATCTAGGTATGCTCCTCATGTGGTTGTAGATAGCAGGGCCAAGATGAGTAAGTTTATTTCTGGGAAAAATGATAGTATGGTTAACGAGTGTAGGTCTACGATGTGGAACAGTGAGATGAACATAGCTAGGATTATAAGTCATGCTCAATAAATAGAAGTGCATAAGATTAAGATGAGAGAGATGCAGAATAAGAGAGCAAGGACAGGTAGTTTCAACTTTGCTCATCCCAAATCAGAAGGAGGAAATCATTCTCAGTTTCATCCTAAGTCATCAGTTCTAGCTCCTTCTTCAGCTAGTGCTCCAGCTCCTAAGTTCAATGATGGTAATAAAGATAGAGTTCCAGGATCTAAGTCTCAGGGCAATGTTAGTAGTGCTCATACCTACACTCTTTGCCAAACTTATGGCAAGCACCATCAGGGTATTTACAGAGCGGGTAGTGGTATTTATTTGATATGTGGCAAGCCAGTCCACAGAGTTAGAGACTATCCTTAGCCAGGTCCTCAGGGTCAACAGAACAGTTCCTCAGTTCAGTTCGGTTTCCTAAATCAGCAGGGTGCCACTTCCTGTGCTACTAGTGGGAAACACCCAATTCAACTTTATGCTCTCCAGTCCTGGCAAGATCTAGAAAATTCTCCTGGTATGGTTACTAGTATGTTGTAGATCTTTCACTTTCATGTATATGATTTACTAGATCTAGGAGCTTCCTTATTTTTTGTTACTTTCTATATAGCAGTTGATTTTGGAGTCAGCCCCAAAATTCTAGCGGAGCCCTTTTCAATCTCTACCCCAATCGATAAAACCATCATAGACCGATGGGTTTCAAGGAACTGCCTGGTTATGATATTTCTGAAAGTCACTTCAGCAGACTTAGTCAAATTAGAGATGACCAATTTTGATGTCATTCTCGACATAGATTAGTTTTATTCCTGTTATGCCATAGTGGAATGCAGAAATAGAATAGTCCAGTTCCAGTTTTTGAATAAAATTGTACTAGAGTAGAAGGGTAGTGTATTCGCTTTAAGAGGTCAGCTTATTTCCTACTTTCGCACATGAAAAATGATATTTAAGGGATGTGTCTATCATCTTATTTGAGTTAATGACACTAGCTCTAAAACTCCCAGTTTTGATTCAATCCTAGTCATGAATGAATATTCAGATGTCCTTCCCAAAGATCTTCCAAGGATTCCTCCCAAAAGGGAAATAGACTTCGGCATTGATTTTTTTCCAGATACTCAGCCTATATCTATCCTGCCATACAGAATGGCACCAACAGAACTCAAAGAACTGAAAGAACAGTTGAAGGATATTTTATATAAGGGATTTATCAGGCCCTGTGCGTCCCCGTGGTGCGCACCAATATTATTCGTGTACAAGAAAGACAGTTCTCTTATAATGTGCATTGATTACCGTCAGCTCAATAAACTCATAATCAAGAACAAGTATCCATTTACCTAAATTAACAATTTGTTTGACCAATTTCAGGGTGCCAATTATTTCTCTAAGATAGACCTTAGATCAGGCTATAATCAGCTTAAAGTCAGAGAATGTGACATTTCAAAAATAGCTTTCCATACTCGGTATGGTCATTTTGAATTCCTTGTCATGTCCTTTGATCTTACTAATCCCCCAAAAACTTTCATGGACTTGATGAACCGTGTGTTTAAGCAGTACTTGGACAAGTTCATCATAGTCTTCATAGATGATATTCTGGTCTATTCCCACAGTGAGCGTGATCATGCAGACCATCTCAGAATTGTACTTCAGACCCTTACAGATCATCATTTGTTCACCAAATTTAGTAAGTGCAAATTTTGACTAAGGTTAGTATAATTCCTTGGTCATATCATTTCTAGTGATGGCATTGGATTGAAAAAGTAAGAAACTGGCCCATACCCATCTCTCCATCAGATATCAGGAGTTTTTTGGGTTTGGTTGGCTATTACAGATAGATTGTTGAGGGATTTTCTTCTATTTCATCCCCTATGTCCATATTGACTCAAAAGAAAGTCAAGTTTCAGTGGTCAGATCCTTGCAAGAAGAGTTTTTAGAAGTTGAAGAATCGACTAACCTCAGCTCTAGTTTTGGCTCTTCCAGATGGTTTAGGTGGTTATGATGCATCAAAAGTAGGTTTAGGTTATGTCCTTATGTAGCATGGTAAGGTCATATCCTACGCCTCCAGACAGCTTAAACCCTATAAGAAGAATTATCCTACTCATGATCATGAGTTAGCGGCCGTAGTCTTTGCCTTGAAAATTAGGAGGAATTATCTATACATTGTTCATGTAGATTTGTTCACATATCATAAGAGTCTTCAGTATGTCTTTTCTTAGAAAGGTCTCAATTTTTGTTAGAGAAGGTGGTTAGAGCTCTTGATAGATTAGACATGTGTGTCCTTTATCACTCGGGTAAGGCCAATGTAGTGGCTGATGCTCTCAGTAGACTGTCTATGAATAGTGTTGCTCATGTTGAGGACAGTAAGCAGAAGTTAGCTCAGGAATTCCATTAGCTTACCAGACTAGGTATTCTCTTAGTCGATACAGAGGAGGGTGATGTATGGGTTCAGAGTATTTCAAAATCATCTCTAGTTTCTAAGGAGAAAGAAAAGCAAGATAGAGATCTTAGTCTAGTCAAGGTCAAAGAGTCAGTAAAGGAACAGAAAATAGAGGTTTTCTCCCAAACGGAAGATAGTATTTTGCGTTGTCAAGGTCGTCTGTGTGTTCCAGGTGTAGATGACTTGCAGAAGCGCATGGTGCACGCTAATTTATTCATCCAGGGGACACAAAGATATACCATGAATTTTAGGAGATCTATTGGTGGAGTGGGATATAGAAATATATTACAGAGTTTGTGGCTAAGTGCTTTACGTGTTAGTAAGTTAAGATAGAGCATCAGAAGCCTAGTGGGTCTATGCAAGAGTTCCATATTCCTACTTGGAAGTAGGAAAAAGTAAACATAGACTTTGTGATGGGTTTGCCTCGTAATCATCACCAGTATGATTTAGTTTGGGTCATTGTAGATAGAATAACCAAATCAACTCATTTCCTTCTAGTCCAAAACTTTTATTCAGCCGAGGATTATGCCAAACTCTAAATTAGAGAGTTGGTTAGATTGCACAGTGTTCCATCATCTATTGTCTCAGACAGAGGTACCCAGTTCACCTCTCATTTCTAGAAAGCATTCCAAAAGGATCTTGGTACGTAAGTTTATCTCAGTATATCTTTCCATCCCCAGATACATGGTCAAGCAGAAAGGACCATTCAGCCTCTAGAAGATATGCTGCAAGCGTGTTCACTTGATTTCAAGGGTAGTTTGGATGACCACTTGCCTTTGAGTGAGTTTGCATACAATAACAACTATCATTCCAGTATTAAGATGGATCCGTTCGAAGCTCTCTATGGTAGGAGATGCAGATCTCCAGTTGATTGGTTAAAAGTTAGTGAGATTTCAATCATAGGGCCTAACTTAGTATTTGATATTTTAGAAAAAGTCCAATTGATCAGAGAAAGACTTCGAGCTGCTTAGAGCCGATAAAAGTCTTATGTAGATGTGCGTAGAAAAGATCTCGAGTTTGAGATTGGTGACTATGTCTATCTAAGGATATCTCTCATGAAAAGAGTGAAGAGCTTTGGCAAGAAGGGAAAGCTCAGTCCCTGATATATTGGTCTCTTCAAAATTCTCAGTCGCTTTGGCAAGGTAGCTTACGAGCACGAATTGCCTTCAGATCTAGCCTCAATTCATCCAGTCTTCCATTTCTCTTTGTTCAAGAAGTGCATAGGTGACTCAACAGTTGTAGTCCCTATTCAGAGCATAGATGTTCGGAACAAGCTCTCTTATGAGGAGATTCCAGTCAAAATTCTAGACTATCAGATTCATAGACTGAGGAACAAAAAAGTCCCTCTAGTCAAAGTTCTTTGGCAAAATTAGTCCGTTAAGGGAGCTACTTTGGAAGAAGAAGAAGATATGTGAATCAAGTATTCCCACCATTTCCCCGCTAACTCAGATTAAGCTCAAGGTAATAGTTCTCCTTAAGCTTTTCAGTTTTTATGTCCAGATTTTAGTAACAACTTTGTATCAGTCTCATTTTGAGGATTCCATTTTTAAAACTTGGTACTAAGTACCATTGCATATCTAGTCATATGTTCATGCATCATATTATTTATGTGTTCATGCATCAGACATGCATTCTCTTAGTAAGAAACTCAGTTATTAGAAATCTCAATCATGTGTTCATGAGTTAGTTAAGTCAGGAAATCATGCATCGGGTATGCATGCTCAGTATAAATCTCAGACATGTCAGTCATTCTTCAGTTGTTCATGGTCAGTATGTACTTCATCTTGTCATTTCTCCCATCTCAGTCAGTCACATTTGAGGATGAATGTTCCCAAGGGGGGAGATATTGTAATACCTTAAGGTTTCTAACGAATTTCATCCCAAGAAAGTCTCGTATTATCTTATAAATTGAATGATGTTTATTCCAAGAGGAATTTTTAAGATTTTTACTTTTATTTATGTGAGAAATTCAATAATCTTTTTGGCGATATAAGAATCACCTCAATTCGATAATCGGGTAAGAAGTTATGACTATTTCAAGTTTCTGCCGTAAAATAGCGCCATATTGGTCAGTGGCGCACTGCACCACAAAAGAAAATGGCATTTGTTGAGTTCTAGTAGGGGTCTGCGATAGTGGCGCATTGTGCCAAACTTGCAGGTCGCAAAAGAAATGGCAACGCAATGGCTCCGCATCGCGCCATTCCCCAGTTTCCAATTTGTCAAATTCCAGTGACACTGCACGATACTGTCATGTCGTGCCAGGGGTCCAGTTCGGGAAATTTTCAATAAAAATAAAAGATGCGGCCAGGTTTAAAAGGGTAAATTTCCCAACCCTATTGAATCCTTTTAACACGAGATTCAACTATTGGAAACCCAAAATTAAACTAGTTTCTCTTAATTTTCTTTCAAGAACAAGCTAGGGTTTCAATTAGGGATTCAATTTAAAGAAATTCTCTCCATCAATCTTCGCTAAACAAAGAACTAAGGTATGCATTTTGTTGATTTATGGTTTCCTTTCAAATATAAAGATGAAGAACCCTATTTCAAATTACAAATCATGATATTTATGTTGTGGGTTGATTGTAACCATATTTATCTTGTTATATGATTCCCAAGTTGGTATATTTATGTGTTTTTTTTTAAGAAACTACATCAGAAAGTGAGTAAAATCCATAAATTGAGTTATTTATAATGTGTCAATTTGATGATTAAGCCTATGCCCTATGGGTGAATGCATGGTGTTAGATAAAGTGCCTAGGAAGATAGAAATTATGCACTATAGCTAAATTGTGATTTAAAATGACTTTCTTGTTATTCTTATGTATTGAAATTTTTTTGATGGATTGCTCATGAGTTAGACTTATGAAATTATGCTATGTATACATGCTATCTTTTTCACGTACAAAGCTATGATAGTCAAATGCCTATGAAATATCTCCAATTAATGTATTATCGATTGTTGATGATTGGTCATGCATTTAAGAATGTCATGCCTTTTTATTTTCCTTCCATCGAGTCCTGGGGTACTTGTACTCAAAAAATATAGCTATGTGCCTAGATGTAATGTCATGTTTTCATGATATCCTCAGTCAAGCCATGATTTATAGAACTTAGTCAGTCATGTGACTCAGGAAATCTCAGTAATTCAGTAATCTTAGTACTGTTCCGTCAGTCAATGGAAATTCAGTTAATTCAATCCATTTCAATTCAATAATTCATGTTCAGTGTGTATTAAGATGGGAGTATAAGTTCGCATCGAGTGAACCCAAGGATGGGAAGTCACCTATTATATGAGGGTGTGATTGTTAGAAGCAATTGTTACATGCAAGAACTACGTAGCCAGCATAGGTTGGGACATCACAGCCTGTTATATGAGAGTAGATAAGGTGGCTTAACCTATTATATGAGTGTTCCCACCTTTCTCACTAGAGTTACCTGTTATATAAGGGTTACTCACAGATTGTCCTAACTAGTGGCATGTTATTGATGCCCTTCCAATTGGGGTTATAGATTGGACCCCAACTCAGCCATAATGGGATATTAGGGGCATAGCGGTTAGATAACTACTTCCCATACTTTTAGTTATAGAATTTAGGACTTTCAAATACATCCAACTCAGAACAGTATGAAACTCAGCTAGTTCCATCAGATTCAGGACTGCTAGATATAATTACTCATGTTATCAATTATATCAGTCATCATAACTTAGTTATCAGTTATGTTAGTTATCAGTAAACTCATGTTATCATGATCCCAGATATAGTTACTCTGTGTTCATGCATGTATTCTCACGTTCATATTAGTCAGTTAGCTAGTATTGTTCATACATATAAACCCCATGTATTTAGTCTACCTCACATGTATACCAGTACATTCAAAGTACTGACATATTTGTGCTATGGTATTTTATACCATAGGTTCCGAAGCACGAGCTCCAGAGCATCAGTAGATTTCAGATATCAGCAGTCCGTTAGCAGTGAGTCCTCATACTTTGAGGAAATAATTATTTTGTTATTATATAATTAATTAATTTATTAGTTTGAGTTAGTTTGGGACTTGTCCCATCAACTCCTTATTCAGACAGTTCAGTCGGTTAGAGGCTTTACAGACAATCATGTTTCAAAAAGTTTATTTCATTTGTTTTGGGTACTTCATACCCCACCAGATGTTATCCTTTATCAGATATTATGTTATAATTTTGAACCTTATTGCCTTTCAGTTCATGTTTCCGCATCTATACAGTATATCATGTAGTATATGGGTACAGATATCAGTAAGGCATTAACTTATGGTCTTTTGGGGTCATGAGCACCGTCTAGCTTTACGGGTACCAAATTTGAGGCGTTATATACCCATATGCCGATATCCCCAGATTCTCAAGAAGAAAGGGATTTTGATTTTTCCATACATGTATGGGATAGGAAAGATGCCATTGCTGCCAAGAGAAAGGCTAATGAAACTCAGAATCATACCTAGAGAAAAATGGTGTCTGACACAGACAAAGTGACCATGATGATCTCGGACCATGATATCACATTCCCAGATGACAATCTTATAATCCACAAGGTAGAAGTTTCATATGAATATAAGGAATGAAATGCCTTACTGAGAAATGGCCTTCTTAATCACAAGTGGTTGCCATTCCAAACAGATTCAGATCATCTTGTCCCAATTTTGTATGGCTTGAACATCGATGACGATGCCATCCCAGATCCACAAGACACAACAATTCATGATCCAGCTGAAGAATATCTGATGTGCAATGAACAAATCCAGTATACTGATCCCACTGATCCTGCATTGAGTAAAGTAGATTCCTCTGATTCAGTGGCATACTCTGACACCGGTGATAACTTTCGCGCCGCTGGGTACGTGATAGACAGCGAAGTGTTTATGAATTTATGATAATTTGTTGAGGATACTCCTGAGTCCTTAATTGATTCTCCAAAAGAAGATTATCCACCGATATACATAAACCATTCTAAGAAACTAGATATCATCTAGGTTGTTGATGACCCAAATAGGATGATGGATAATCCAATCCTACAAAGAAGGCCAGGTCCAGGTACGCCAGCGAGAAAAACCGTAGGAACCAAATTTCATACCTTCACCCTCGATGACATAAAGATTTAAGCCTGGCCCTAGAGGATCTAGGACTTCTACACTTGGATGGCGATGAAGAATCTGACCGAGCAGAAGAAATACATGATACTCTCGGAGTTTACATACAGATTCTTTGGCATACTCAGAGACTGGCGGAACACTCTTGGGATTTTATACAAGAACACATATCTAACATCCCAAGACTTTGCCTTCAATATCAAGATACTGCATAGGGTATTCTGCAGAGATCCAGGGCAGAGGCACAAGAAGTTCTAGTGATAGAAATGACATCAATATCCACTTCCTGATGATGGCAAAGATCTACTTAGAGTTGGATGGGGATCCCAGCCTGAAGAAAGCCGTCGTATCATCTCTGCCAACGATGCTAGAAAACCATACGAAGATGATTATGGAGGAGAATTTCAAATCCATAACCGTCTCACAAATAGGCTACAGCCAGAAGCCCATCTTCTAAGATCTGGACAATACTAAAAAAAATCATCAAAAATAATCCAGTCCTCGATTGAGCCTGCAGCAAAGACGACATCGTCACCAAGTTTGACTGCTCCTGCCCTAGCTGTAAGACGACCACAGAAAGATGGCTTCTATTTAGAAGGTTCAGACTGCCAAGGCCTTCCGACGACAGAAACAGGGTTACCTAGCAAACCAAGTACTTCAGATGGAGTAGCCCAACCATCTATAAGAAGAAAGACGATGGCTTCTTTATCTTTAGAAAGCTTGGCTACTTCGCCAGAAATTATCCTCAAGCCAAGAAGTTGAAGGACTCCATCTACCTTCTTGATGAGATAGATGATCATGTGGGAATCAATCTCATCATGAAGGATGACCTTGAATCGGTCTTCTCGCTGGAAGAAGAATCGATGGAGGACATTATCTTCTCCATAGACATATATGAAGAATCAAGTGATATCTACGCTAATGATTTATATTTGATATCCAACAACGAAGAAGACTATCAACATAGTGACAGCTAAATCCTCATACTCAACATAACAGGGATACTATCTTTTGGGCTAGAAAATTTCCCTCCAGATCTGTTCAACAAGTATCTGAATACCTTTGATCAGCCCATCTTCCTAGAAAAAAGAACCTTCAATGATCTTTATGTTTTCAAAAATATGGTAAATCCATCCTGAAGCCATTCAGAGTACAACTGGAATATCCCTTCGTCCATGTGCTCATCGCACTAGCCAACGACTTTCCGCAAGAACTTCTCTGGCTATTCTAGTATTTGTGCCACCAACACTACATTCTTATAGAGTTCAAGTATGATGGCTTCTAGCATTTCATTCAAATCTAACCAATTGTGAAGAGATTCATGTTGTGGTTCAAGCCGCAAGAATACTTGATTCGATGCTTCAAGGAATCTTAGGATATAATGGTAATCATACTAATTTCCTTGTAGAAATCTCAGGCCACGGCGTCCAAGCTCAGCTAAAAATTTCACCCCTCTAGAAATTTCCCATGCCCATACTCTCCTTGGAAAATGAATACTATAAATCCCAGCGCTTTATTTTTCAGCAGAATAGATGCATTCTGAAGGAAATCTAGACAAATAAATGGGGAAAATGGAAATATGTAGATGATGTTCATCCCCACTGGGATGAGGTCCGAAGAGCAGCAAAACAATATCAGTCGCAATACAAACTCACAAGATTGGTCGGTGGAAGAAGGATACGGAAGCCCATCGACACCAAAACTATCCAACACTGTATGAAACATGACGTCAGATAACATGTTCAAGAAAGTTACCCTCTCCATCGGGTTACCCTTCCCAGTGGATTACCCTCTTTAGTGGGTTACCCTTCCCAGTGGTTTACCTTCTTCTCCAAGAAAACCATGTTAGATTGGTTACCTTTAACAGTACGTTACCTTTTCCAGTGGGTTACCTTCTTCTCCAACAAAACCCTCCTCAGTGGGTTGCCCTTTTAAATGTGTTTTTAAAGCTGTTGACTCATCTACTTCCAAGAAAAGGAGATTATTCACCTGTTTACAAGATGCCTATGAAGTTGTTGATGCACCTGCTTGCAAGCTGCTGACTCAACTGCTTGCACATGCTGTCACATGCCAACAACATATGTTTTTTGTTTTTTAGCCCCCAAATATTAGTAGGGCCCTTTGTGAATAAAAATAAGGCTTATTTAGTCATAACAGATAATGCTTATACCTTTCCAAAGGATATGACTTATCTTTATTAATGGATATTGCCTATCCCTTAGCTGTTAGGATAAAAATGTAATAATTTATTTCATATTTATCCATAGAATAGCTTAGCCAGTAAGCTTCCTTCCTCTATAAAAAGAAGCCTAGGCTTTTAAGTTAGGGGCATCAACTTCTCTACCTAAAAACCTCATGTGTAGTTTCTCTCTGCTATCAATGAAAATGTTTGTTGGTAAAACTCTCTTGATCTTTCTTTCTGTCTTCCAAAAGGAATGGGTTTTTCGATTTTTTAGGTCAGAGTAGGGGGATACGAAAATACTACGGAGAAGTGATAGCTAGTTGTGATGGCAACAATGGCACCCTAAAGTTACTTTCCATGTTTATAAGAAGACGTTGGCTTTGTCCACATGACGTACATGTCTAAGTACTTTACATGTATATAGAAGTTGGATTTTTCCATATGACATAGATGTCTAAATCCTTTCCATGTATATGAAATGAAATTGGCCTGGTCCATGCCATAGGTTTTTGAAAAGATTCAATATCTAAGAGAGAAAAAATAGATCTGGGGTCTGCCTTAGAACACTTTCTGTTCTGTAGCTTTTTTGAGGGCAACAGGCTAGGGAGAGCCTCCGTAAGACCTATTTTAGGCAAATAAGTAACAGTTGTGTACTAAGGAGACAAGGGATCTCATATGTTCTAAGACTGTCAAAGTCAAGCCATCTCGTTAAGTGTTGTCAAGGCTTTGTTTCCAAGGCAAACCATACTTGATGTGTGGCTTGCAGTTACAAATTCAAGACATCCCATTAAGGGTTGTGAAGGCTTTGTAGCTGCAAAGCAAATCGTCTATATGGATGCGTAGCTCATACGTAGGAAAGATCTAGCATGTCGATTAAAGGCTTTGATTTTGTCTGACATGCTGCCTATACGGACATAAATTGCTTGTGATGTTGGAAAGGTTAGTATTTGTGTTTGGGGTGTTAATGAAAGCTTTGACTTATTAAGGTATACCACCTCTATGGTGTTGAAACATATTGGAAAGTTAGTTTCTGTGTTTGTGGTGTTTGATGAAGGCTTTGATTTCGTATAGCGTGCGGCCTATATGGTTGTGAAACCGCCTTTCATATTGGAAAGTTTGGGGTATACTGCCTAGAAGCCTAGCTACTCTCTTCGGCAGTCTTTTGTGCCTCTCTGCCACCCCGTCTATTTGGTATCAGAGCTATCCCCACTTCCGAAGGTCGGGAGAAAGTAGGATTTTCATCACCTCTGCTGATTGTAAACGCGTGAGCCCGCTTTACACTTTAATGCCTAGTTTTTAGTTTTTGTTGTCTAAACTACTACTTTTGGATACATCCGTAATCTTTACTTTTAAATTTTAAAACTCACATCCTGTACATATTAGAGTCATAGTTTTATTTCAATTATTAGAGTTAGTGTTTTTTAGTATAGTAGTCTGCGTCTTGTACATAATCAAGTCGTAGTTACTTTCTTAGATTTTAGAAAAAATATCTATTGTGTTTGTAGATACTTAGCACAAATATATACAGTCAGTCCACAAAACACAAAAAATTTTCATCGTTTCTTGTCCATAAGTACCTTAGAACAAATACATCGAGTCATTATAATTCCAAAAATACAAAAATATGTCAGTCTCAGAGTCTTCCCCATCTCCGTCTTCTGTGACTAGTTTATGTAGATGCTTGGAAATGTTACACTTGTCTCCAACTATCAACAAAACTATGTCGTGTAAGAAAGACTATCTTTATGAAGTAGATGTGTTCATAGAAAAGAAAAATTTGTCTTCTATATATCTACCCAAACAGAATCCATACTCTGCCTTTGCCAGAAAGGCGTGTAATCTAGAGCTGCAGATTTATTCCCTAAATCAATGAAAATGAGAAAGTGTTAAGGAATACTTTGCTGGAACAAAAATTGATCAGTATGTCCTTATAACTCCATCTAAACAGTTCATCACTCTGCAAATGATGAATAATTTTCCACAGCAGTGGAAAAGGTATAGCATTACCCATATCCATTTTGGTGCAATTCGAATTGCCTTGACCCATCAAGGAAGAAAAGGACAGTCGTTAAAAGCTTGACTTTTCCTTCTTGATACTAGATTCGAAGAGTACCAACGTGCAAATTTGGGCACTTTGGACATCAGATTGGACTCTGGGACATTTGTCGCGATTGTGTTCCAAAACATCACCATGTCCCTCTCGGATCCATATCTTACAAAGGCACTGAGGCTTCAATTCCAAATCCTTAGAGCCTCACCAAACTATAATCTTACACAAACAATATTACACAACCAGATAGTTTGGAAAGTTCAGACGCATAAAAGAAATCTATCCCTTCCTGGTGGCCACCACTCGATGTTCTTAACCATAGATGCCACCAAAGGTACGACCAAGTGTATGGAAGTGTCAAAATATATCCCAAAGGAAGAGATCCTCACGATTCTCCCCAAATCATGGCTTTGAAGTTATAAGATGATGATAGTTCATCCTCAACATCTCCATTCATCAAAACCTATATTCGTAAAAAAGTCTTACAGAATATCTCTCTTCGTCCATATGGATACACTTGCCGACACTTTTCTGGATGCAGAAGATTTAGACCCAACGAATAATTTAGGTTCTCTCACTAGTGCCATGAATGGAAAGGATTGGATTGTACACTTTGATGATGATGGGAATACAGTGCACTGGTTCAAGGACCCATTCACAAGACACTGCCTATGGGATATCGACTGTGATTGCCAGGGATGCTAAGAGGACTAGTTAAATGATGCTGATGAGGAGGAAGATGAACTGGAATGGGATGAGTATCAGGGATTCCAAAAACTCCAATATTAGAGGCCTTTGGAGGAAAGAGACCACCAAAACAACGACTAACCATTTGAAATATCCTACAAACCACAAGAATAGCCACTACTGCCCTCTCAATCATAAGGTGAACCCTTAGACTCTAGACCCTCTACCTCCAGGTCAGATCCTAATACTAAATCTCCAATGTTAATGATATCTGAAGCCAGTTCCAATTCCAACTATGCATCCCTGCCAAACTACCTACCTAGAAGAAATAACCATAGATACGCTCCAAAATCACCATATGTTATTCCATTTATTGGACAAAAGGAGACAGAAGCATCAACTCAACATGCCATACTTACAAGAATACTAGAGAGTAGCTTAGAAGCTATACAGTCTAAAAGATGTTTGCTAGGATTCTCAATACTACATTTTCTTGACCAACAAAGCAAAGAAACAGCCTCGTTAGAGGAACTGATCCATCTTTTAAATATGGACATGCCCAAAAAGCCACCATATTTTCTAGAGCATATTCTCCACGAGGATCAAATCAACCCTTTTCCACCTCTCTACCTAATTCAACATTATTCATTCCATCCTCAACAGAGGTACAAAAGGATTTTGGCATTACCAAGTTCGTATGAAAGAGGAAGGATGCCATGACAACTCAAAAGGAAGCCAAGATGGCACAAAATAAGGTCAAAAGAATGATGCATTCTAGACAGGATCCCCAGCATACTGATAAGTCGATCACAAGATATGCTTCTCCTACCTAGGATCTCACTATCACGGACAATGTCTCTGAGGTCCACATTGCAGAATCACAACTCAAAGAGCGACTAGATGAGGTGTGGATATCCACTATAAAATGTCTTCTGGATAACAATGGTCTTACAAAGGACAACTCTACCATCCCAACTCAAGTTATCTCTCAGTTCAATGCTACAAATTTGGGGAATGACATTACTTAACAAATTTTGAAGAATAGCCTAGAAAAAGAATATTTGAAAGCTATCGATGACATATTTTATTACAAAACTGAGGGAGAGAAAGAACACTCATCCACCACTAACTTTGTGGATATATGTTCTAAAATCAGTGATGGAACATCCAATGAAGACATAGAAGAAAGGAAGGTTTTATCTATTTATACTCCAACGCAGCTGAAAGATTCTGATGCTACTGATGATGATCCAACACATCCTGATAAAACTAATACAACTGATGCTAAATCTACAGTAGAAGAAGATAATCCACCCATATAAATGAAATAGTCCAAGTAACCAGAGGTTTCCAATGTCATCGACAACTAAGAGAGGATGACAGACGATCCAATCCCAAAAAGAAGGCCAGATCTAGGTACACCAGAAATAAAGACTGTAAGAACTAGATTTCACAGCTTCAACCTCGATGACATAAAGATTTTAGCCTATCCCCAGTGGATCCTAGAATTTTACACTTGAATACCAATGAAGAATCTGCTCGAGTGGGAGAAATACATGATACTCTCAAAGTTCACATTTAGATTCTCCAGCATACTTAGAGGCTAGTGGAATGCTCTTGGGATTTAAGACAAGAACACATATTTGACATCCTAGGACTTTTCCTTCAAAATCAGGATCCTGCATGAGCTATTCTAAGGAGCTATAAGACAAAGGCATAAGAAACTCCAACGATAGCTCTTCAAGATAAAGTGTGTATTATTTAACAGAAATGCCATAGATATCCACTTCCAGAAGATAGAGAAGATCTACTTTTAGTTGGGAGGGGATCCCAACCTTAATCAAGCCTTTATGTCATCACTACGAACAATGCTAGTAAACCATACGATAATGATTATGGAGGAGAAGTTTAAGTTTATAACCGTCCATAAATTGGCTACATCTGAAAGGCCATATTCTAGTCTATGGATATCATATGCATCAAGAGGACCATGCTGAAGCAACATGTCAAAAACAATCTATTCCTCGATCGATCCAAAAGTAAAGATGACCTCATCTCCAAGTCCGACTGCTCCTGCCCTTTCTGTAAGATGAGCATAAAAAGCCGCCTACTGTTCAAGAGGTTCAAACTACGAAGGCCACCTGATGACAGGAGCAGGGTTATATGGAGAACTAGGTACTATAGATAGATGAGCCTAGCCAGCTACAAGGAGAAAGAAGATGGATACTTTATCCATAGAAAGCCTGGCCACTTTGCTAGAAACTATCCTCAAGCAAAGAAGTCAAAGGATACCATCCATCTCTTTGAAGAGATAGTTGATCATGTTGGAATCTATCTCAGCATGGAGGATGACCTCGAATCAGTCTTCTCATTGGAAAAAGAATCAACGGAGGACACCTTCTTCTCCATAGCCATATATGAAGAAGAAGGTGACATCTATGCTGATGATCATTACATGATATCCAGCAATAGAGAAGATTACAAGCATCAGGCCAACCAAATCATCATGCCCAATATGGAAGGGATACTCTCTTTCGGGCTAGCAGATTACCCTCCATATCTGTTCAACTAGTATGTGGATCCCTTCGACCCATCCATTCTTTGAGAAAGAAGAACATTCTACGACCTTTAAGTTTTCAAAAAAGATGGCAGATCAATCCTAAAGTCATTCAGAGTGCACCCAGAATATCCCATCTACCATTTATTCATCGCACTGTCAAACGAATTCCTGCAAGAACTCCTTTGTCCATTCTTATATTTGTGCTACCAGAATACATTATCATAGAGTTCAAGTGTGATACCTTTAGGCATTTTGATTGAATCAAACCATCTCTGAAGAGATTCATGTTGTGGTTCAAGCTGTAAGAATACTAGATTCGATGCTTGAAGGATTCCTATAATGCCATGGTCTTCATGCTCCATTGCCCTGTAGGAATCTCAGGCCACGACGTCCAAGCTTAGCCAGAAATTGCACTCCTTGGAAATTTTCCCTGTCTATACTCTCTTTTAAATATGAATACTATGAAACGCAACACTTCATTTTTCAGCAGAATACATGCATTTCAAAGGAAATCTAGCCAAAGGAATGGGGAAAATTGAAATATACAGATGATGGTCATCCCCACTAGGATGAGGTCCGACGAACAGCAAAACAATATTAGCCACTGTATGAGATCACTAGAGATAATGTCACCGACTTTATCTAAAGAAAACGACTGAAAAATCCCTAACAAGAATGCAAAGATTCATAATTCAGAAGGAGTTGTTTTACCATGTCGATGAAAAAAAGCTTGGAAGGCCAAAAATGCCTTAAGCAGATGCACAAAATTGATTAGTGGATGGAAGAAGGGTACGCGGGCTCACTGGCATCGACAGCATCCAATACTATCTGAAAGATGACGTCAGATGATATGTGTAAGAAAGTTACCCTTCCCAATAGATTACCCTCTCCAATGGGTTACCCTTCCAAGTGTGTTACACTTTTCTCCAAGGAAACCTTTCTCAATGAGTTACCCTTTTAGATGGTTTTTTTAAGCTTCTCACTCATCTACTTCAAGGGCAAGGAGCTTATACACCTGCTTGCTAGATGCCTATGAAGTTGCTAACGCACCGGCTTGCAAGTTGCTTGCACATGCTGTCACATGCTAACAACATATTTTGTTTTGTTTTTATTGCTCCCCCTTCACATGTTAGTAGGGCCCGGTATGAACAAAGATAAGGCTTATCTATTCATAATAGATAATGCTTATCCTTTCCAAAAGGATAAGACCTGTCCTTATTAACGGATAATGTCTATCCCTTAGCTATTAGGATAAGAATATAATATTTTATTTCATGTTTATCCGTAGCTTAGCTTTACTAGTAAGCTTCCTTCCACTATAAAAGTTATCCTAGGCCTTTAGGTTAGAGGCATCATCCTCTCAACCTAAAAAACCTCTTGTATAGTTTCTCTCTTCTATTAATGAAAATGTTTATTAGCTAAACTCTCTTGCTCTTGCTCTCTCTCTTCCAATGGTATGGGTACTTCGATCCTCTAGGTCAGAGCAGAGGGGGTAAGGAAATACTACGGTAAAGTGCTAGCTTGTTACGACAACAACAATGGCACCCCGAATTTACTTTCTATATTTATGAAATGAAGTTGGCTTTGTCCACGCGATATAGATATCTAAGTACTTTCTATGTATAATGGAGTTATCTTTGTCCATGCGATGTAAATGGCTAAGTCCTTTCCATGTATATGAAACGAAATTGGTTTAGTCCATGCCATAACTTTCTGAAAAGATCCAATATCTTTGAGAAAATACACAAATCTGGGGTCTGCCTTAGTACACTTTTTGTTCTGTGGCCATTTTGAGGGCCACAGGCCAGAGAGAGTCACCGTAAGACCCATTTTAGGCAAATACAGAATTGTTGCATACTAAGGAGATAAGGGATCTCATATTTTCTAAGGATGGCAAAGTCAAGCCATCCCGTGATTGGTTATGAAGGCTTTGTTGACTAGGAAAACCATCCTCGACGTCTAGCTTGAAGTTCCAAAGTCAACCCATCCCTTTAAGGGTTATGAAGCCTTTGTAGAAAAAAAGAAAACCGTCTATACGGATGCATAGCTCAGTCATAGGAAAGTTGTGGCGTGTTGATTAAAAGCTTTGATTTTGTATGGCATGCTACCTATATGGACAAAAATAGCCTGTTATGTTTGAAAGATTAATCTTTGTGTTTGTGGTGTTGATGAAAGCTCTGACTTGTTAAGGTATACCACCTCCATGGTATTGAAACCTATTAGAAAGTTAGTATCTTTGTCTGTGGTGTTTGACAAAAGCTTTGATTTCATATGGCGTGCCGCCTACATGGTCATGAAACTGCCTTTCATGTTGGAAAGTTTGGGGTCTGCTGCCTATCCATCTAGCTGCTCTATCTGACAGACTTTTGTGCCCCTCTACCTCTCCGCCTATTTGGTATCAGAGCCATCCCCACTCTACGAGTTTGGGAGGAAGCAGGGGTTTGCATCCATATCTGCTGATTGCATAAGTGTGAGCCAGCTTCACAGTTTTATCTTTTTTTGTTTTTACTTTTTCTTTATCATAGTTATTAGTCTTAGATCTAGTCCATAGTTTGTGCTTTCCATTTTATCACTATCTGGGTCCTGTACATATTAGAGTCATAGTTTTATTTCAATTATCAGAGTAAGTGTTTTCCCGTATAGTATTCTACGTCTTGTACATAATCGAGTCGTAGTTACTTCTTAGATCCTTAGCACAAATATATAGAGTTAGTCCACAAAAAAATTTTCATTTTATTGAGTCTTTTTCATAAATCTCTAGAACAAATTCATTGAGTCTTTATAGTACAGAAAAAACAAAAATATGTCTACCACAGAGTCCTAACACAACCCTTGTGTTAAGATAAACATGTCAACCGCACCAAGTGATACACTGTCATGTAAACTTAACAACATATATAAAGTAGAGGTTCTACCATCACAATAACAGATGTGTACCACACCTTTAGAAAACCCCTATTGAGCTATTGCTAGAAAGGTATGCAATGCCTGGATGAATAACCACTCTATGGTTCAAGAACAGGCGAAGGATGTTAAGGAATATGTTGTTGCAACACCACTTGCTCAGCACCCTTTTCTGGTAACTCAAGAGGTACAGGTTATATCACTACAAATGCTAGAGGACTTTCCATAGAAATGGGAAAGTGTTGGATTTACTCATCTCCATATTGGTGTTATACGAATTGGTTTGACATATCTGGGGAGAAAAGGCCGGCCAGTCGTAGCGCATCTTTCTCTTCTTGATACTAGATTCAATAAGTACAACATGCAAATTTGAGAACATTGGACATTCTTCTAGATAATGGTATAGTCTTTGTCACTATTTTCCCTGACATTAACATACTATTAGATGATCCATATCTAATAACATGTTGAAGGTCCAGGTCCAGATTATCGATGCTCAGCAGGACAGAGATGTCGATCAGGCAAGTCTCCACTGTCAGGTAGACTGGCGTGATTAGAACCATAACATGAACCTACTTTTGTCAAGTGGCAAGAACTCTCTGTTCTTGACTATTGATGCAACAGATCAAACTACAGAGTGCAACAAGATTCTGAGAAACATATCTAAAGAGGAACTGGTCAGCATTATCCCAGCTTCATGGGTCACTAAATATAAGAAGTTGAGAGCCCATCCTCAACCTCTCATCCCCACTGATAATGTTGACCATCACTATCTCCAAAGGCCACCCAAAACCACCTTCTACATCCCTATGTACAACCCAAGTGATGATTTTTTTGGATGTAAAGGACCCAGATGCCATCATCAAGTTCCTCTCTGGCTTTGTGAGACAAAATGATTGGATAAAGAACTTTAATCTTAAGGGTCATAGTCTGATGTGGTGTAAAAGTCCTTTCTTAGGACTTTACCCATGGAAGGGTGATTGTGACTGTAGAATCTGCAAAAGATGAGTTGCTGCAGCTACTCAACCAGAGATTCTTCTAACGGCCCTTTACGTCCAGTCATACAGATGCTTACCCATTAAACGACCAATCTAAAGAGGACAACCAGACCTAAGCTCTAAAACCGTTATCTGTTATCCCATCGAAAAGTGCTTCAACTGCCCCTCAACATGCCATACTTATCAAAGCACTAGAAAATAGGCTACAAGCTATACAGTCTAAAAAATACCCACTCGGATCCTCCATTCTATATTTTCTTGACCAATAATGAAAATAAATAGCCTCTCTAGAATAATAGATCCATCTCCTAAAATACGACCATACCAAACTCCAAAATGCCCAAAAAACAATCGTATTTCCCTGAAAATATCCTTCATGAGGTTCGGTCCAACCCTTTTGCACCATCCCACCTTGTCCATAAATACCAACGTTGTTCCCCCCAACTCTCACAAATTAACAGGATGAGTTCAGCATTGCTAGGCTTGTATGAGAGAGGAAATATGCCATGGTAGCCCAAAAGGAATACAACCGTTCCATAAAATGAAAGGATAAAGTATCTATCGTATTCCCACAAGGATTAAGACAACCCTCTCCATATCGTTCATCCAAGAAACTTACTTCACCACTATAATATGAAAAGATAAGGAGAGATACCATGACACAAATGGTTGAGAAGATATGGAATTCTAGTCGAGTTCCATTTAATTAAAAGATGGTATCGCCACATGCTCCAATTGACCATGGTCCAGTTGCTATCATCATGGCTTATGATCTTGAGATCCAGAGAACAGAAACCCATTATAACGATCCAATAGAGGTTTCTTCTATTTAGAGAGCATCGCAAGATTGTGATCCTTAGGAACAATTTTAGGGCAATGACGACACTGTTGATTTGACACATTTGATGATCACAAACTATGAACGAGATTTCACCATTTAGATGATCACTTGCATATCTCTGATGTCTCTCTGAAGCAGTGACTTCTCAAGAATAATGACAAGGCAACTAACTTAATCCACCTCAATCAAGTTAACACGAGTGTTATTGTTCCAAAGGATGATAATCTTATGCAGAAAGAGTCATCACATCATATAGGTTCCCATCCTTCAGAGAAGCATTGATACACCCAAATTATAATTTTCTTTAGAAAGTGTAAGCGGTCACTGTCAAATATAGAACCCAAATGAGTTGGGTGTCGAATCCCATAGGGAATATAGTGTTCATTAAGTATTAAGGCTGTTAGCACACTGTTGATCGAAAGTTCCAGAATAAAGGGGGTTTTCATATGTTAACAAAATTATCTCGTATTTATATCACACAAGGTCCAACTACTGAGAATTAATGTAGATATAATTTCAATGAGAATGAATTAACTAGAGTTATGCTTACCAAGATATTCAAACAGTTAGGATTGTGAGTTTGTGCTCGAATTCTAACTTATGTGTTCAATTGCAAGAATTATTGAAATCTAAGAATTACCCACATGTTTCTCAACCTAATGAGTGTTTCACCCTTTACATTTCTCAAACTTAAAGGAGTCATGCATTATTCAATTACACTCTCATGAGGGTTGATCCTGTTAAGGCATCAACCTATTAATCTAAAGGGTAAACCTATGGAGTTCATGTGAATCACTTCGTTTCCCAACATTCACTTTCTTGATAGAGAAGTAGTATTCATGGGCTTACTTCTCAAGTTTACAACCAAGAGATGTCATTATAATGAAGAAAGATTCATGCAATTTTGATAAATGTTAGAAATCGAACCAATTCACAACCCCAAAATAGTTCTCTACATCAAGGCTTCTATAGCCCTAGTTATGGGAGTTTAGCTACTCATCTCCATATAAAAAATCAAAGAAATATTGATGTTTATAAATAGGTTCAAGAGAGTACTTACAAAAGTCACAATATTGTTCTTCTCAATCTTCAATGGAAAACATAAACACAAATAAGCAGCTCTCAATCTCTAGATTCAAATCTAAATGAAAAGTATTACACAACTCTCAATAGAGGAGAAAGTATGAAACTAATGACCAAAGATGCAAAATAAACCCTAATACTTGGTATTTATATGAGACCAAAACTGGGGTTTTAATATTCAAACTTTGAATTTTTGCTTCATGGTCGACGGGTCGAGCGCCGGTTCATCGAAGGGCTAACGGTCCATCACCTAGACCGTTGCTGGACCTCCATTGCTTCTATTTTCTATTTCTGATCGATGGGTAGGGAGATGGTTCATCGAGGTGATAATGGTCTGTTGCCTGGACCGTCTCCTGATTTTCTGTATTTCCTTATTATATTTCTTGGTGATGGTTAAGGCCAATGGTTCATCGTAGACTCAACGTTTTGTTGCCTGGACCATACCAGGATATCCAGAGCCACTATCTTCTATTTTTGGGCAATGATTCAAGCCGACAGTTCATCACAAGGTCGATTGTCCATTGACTGAACCATTGATGATCGTTTTTCCTTTGCTTTGCCCTGTTTAATCCAAGTCATCCTTCACACAGTTTTTATCCTAAAATCACTAAAGTATACTATTAAATACTGTAGTATTTACTTGAAAACACACAATTATCCTAAGAAAAAGGCCTAAAATTTTCCGTCAAAAGCCAAAACATCAACACCCTCAACTTAAGGCAATTGCTTGTCCTCAAGCAACTCAATGCCACGATACATATAAGAAAAACATGTTGATAGGTATTTCACAGTAAAATAAACACGATCATGCAATCATTGCACTAACTATTTGGTTATGCTGTCTCAACAGACATGGATCGATTACTGATATTAGCTACTAATCAGCATATTAAAAGCTACAGATATGACACCCCATAGAAATAAATAGAACAAATATAACTCAACATGCCCTCATAGTCAAAGAAGTCCACTTCACATTACACAATTAAATCATGGATGAAACTAAGATTCTCACTCTCATAAAAGAAGTTAAAAAACACAGTGTATACCTATATTCTTTCCCTTATCATTTAATATTCTCTCATGATTAACTCTCCATGATCAAGTAGGGCTTGCTAAGGGTTATAATGAGGTTTTTGGCTTGGTGAGGGTTATTCATTTGGATAAGTGACTTAAAGTACAAAACTTCACTGTCCTTACCCTTTTTTGTAGCTACTCACTAGAATTAAAGGTCCTTTCATTCAATTACAGTCAATATTATCCATCCGCACCTTTGTCGCAACCCAGAATTTTTTAAAGATAGCATTAGCTTCCGTCAACTTATACTAATGCAGAGAGTTTAGGAACATAATATCTATTTAGACGGCTAACTAAAGCAGGGACGGATGCTACCTCTCAAATAAATTTCAAATCAACCTCCTAAGCTACTAACAATCCAATAGTAGCATGCCTAAGTTAAAGTGCATAATGTCCACAATTGGACCAAGGCTAAAGCTACTTTCTAGAGAGTGAATCAAACTTATTTGGACCGAAAAAACACTAACACAGCTAAACAGGGTTGACAATGGAAACACAATGTTTTTGGTAGATCATTTATTTGGCTAAGTGGACTAACAAAACAAGGAGGCCTACTATCCTTTCTTATTGGGTCAAAACACACGACAACATCTAATGAACCAGGCATGTTCTAGGTGTAACACTTATGCTAGAACTACATGAATACTCACCCACACAGGCACGGAGCTAATTTTTTTCCTACTAATTCTTAGGATCCAGATCACATAGCTATACTTTGCTTCACTGCTAACTTGTAATGTAAGTATCAGAATAAAACATGGTTGCACAACACTTTACCACTTGGTAAGAGGAAATAATTATACAAAAATTGAAAAAAAAAAACATTGCCATGATCAGTTGTCATTCATAGATACAATAAGGTGCTAATGGAAATGGCACTTATATATTACACAATAACATTAATAACTGAAAAAAACATAAGAAAAAAAATGCAAACCTACAATTAATGAAAATCCAGATAACTCATGGTACAATTATGACACCCCCTACAAATACAAATATGCATTATCCTCAAAGCATCAAATAAAAGTACAAAGAAGTGTTGTATACTTGTATTGCCTCACATTCATCTGAGGCATTGGTGAAGTTTGGCGAGGCTCCAACGTCCTTACTGGATGCAATATTGACCCCATGGTGGTGGGAGTACACACAATCTTCCCTTTGGAATTGGAGGTACCACATCTCTAGCCAGATCTACAGGTTGCCTTCTACCTGGGGATGAACTGGTAGACACTCCAACTGCTTTATCCTCTATTTTTTTCCTTCTTTTCTCCTCATATCTCTGTGATCTCTTTATTGCTTTCTTCATATTATGTAGATCTTGTTCCTGTAGTGTCATGGCTTTGAAACTCTTTCTTTTGGTGGCTTTCCTTGCAACTTTCTTAGTTTTTTCATCTATTTCAGCAGCTTTCTTACCCTTATCATTGATTAGTCTCCCCATTAAGTCCATAATACCTTCATATTCATCACTTTTGATCTAGACTGGATCAAATATAGGCTGCTATTACTGCTGATTCATCTTGTCTACATCAGCCTAGATTTGTCTGACCTTCTCAATCAATTTTGCAAAATCGAGAATGGACATGGCATCCAGCTTCTTGTTAATTCGCTCCTCCATGTTGTCCATTCTTAGTTGCATGTTCCAGAAAGGCCTCACTTCTTTCTCTATAATTGATTCAATGAAGGGTTTGAAAGCTACCCCCATATAGTCGACTACTTTTCAAAGCTCTTCTGTGCTTGGACTATCTTTGCAAAATTCTCTAGGTTCAACTTATACTCAGAATAATGGGGTGAAACTGATGTAGAATCTGTGGTCCCACCTATAGGTATCAATGTTGAACCTAGAAATATGGTCGGAGGCATGTATGTAGCAAGAGGTAGTGGAATAGCTGAAAGGAATTCTGATGACTCAGGGATTGGCGCCGACTGAGTTTGTTGAGTTTGAGTTCTATTGAATCGCATGTCGAACTTCGAGTCATCCCTTCTCTTTTTAATATATTGCTTGTGTATGGCCTGGAACAAAATATCTATTCTGCTAATCAAAGGCACCTTCACCTACTTGTAAAATTCTGTGATAAAGCATAGAAATGGTAGTGTAGTCTAAGTCTTATGAGCGCGGTAAAACAACTCATCAGAAATGATGTGGCAAAAATCCACTGTCAACCCCTCAATCAAAGCAGTAACAATTATAGCTCTAGTGAGGTCTAGATGGTCATCCCCGCCTATTTGCTTCAACCTCAGCCTCACAATTGCCCACCAAAACTTTGCCCTAAAACTTAAGGACGACTTGGATATCTTTTTGTGAAGATTATGTAGCCATGCAGGCTCTCCTCTATCTGCCAATATTCTTACCAACCATGGCTTTTTTTGAGTTCCCATGAGCAACTGATGCTCCAAGTGCGGTATTGCACCCAGTATCTGATATTCATCCCTGAACAAGAATCTGTTCAATGTACGCTTTGAGATGTCTATGCTAACTCCATGAATAGAAACTATGTCCAGCGTTCATGTCAGCAGCTAACTTTCCTGGGGGACAATTCTTATACAATAATGCCAAGTAATTGGCGAAAAACTCATATACCAAGTTTGGTTAGTAGGATCTAAGTGGTCTGCTCATCTATACCAACTCATATTCATTGAATCGATGTTCAAGTTCTGGGTATTCGGGCAGGTTTGTTGTCACAATCTGATGTTCAAATGAACTTCTTTATGGATACCCTATCTATTGGTGCCAACCCTTTGTATAAATTCTCTCGAACACCCTCAACCTACCATCTTATAGCTTCCCACACTTGTGGATACTTTCGTCAAACCAAACCTGGGTCCCCTTGTTTTGGACTCTTCTCATGGACAGGGTTAGATACTTTAACCTCTTTCTCAATCAGACTTGACTTTTAGTTGCTGCTGCTATTGCGTTTACCATCCTCTTCAGACTGGGACAATGAGAAAATGACTTGATGATTACGCTGGGTATTTAGTGCCGTGGCATCTATATCTTGTGCTAGCCCTTCTCTGGCCCTGTGACTCTACCTCTACCTTTAGTGGTTGGTAATTTATCTGCCATGATACCTACAAGCAATAGGTTATCAGTTCACAGTCTTAAACTAGAAAATAGGAGAAATTATTGGCCAATGAAGGCTAGGGCAACAGTCCATCGGTCCTGCGATGGTCCATCGACCCAAACCATCTGGGTCATTCCAATAACATTGACTCTGAGAAAATGGCAAAGGTTTGAAGTGACAGTTCATCGGGTATCTGACGGTCCATTGCTATGCCCGTCACCTGTCATTTTCACTTTCATGTTTCGCT
Source organism: Capsicum annuum (assembly GCF_002878395.1). Lineage (NCBI taxonomy): Eukaryota > Viridiplantae > Streptophyta > Magnoliopsida > Solanales > Solanaceae > Capsicum > Capsicum annuum. The sequence continues at coordinate 73,216,317 of NC_061122.1, read as the reverse complement.
GCGGCATTTTATCAAACACCTTGCATACTTTCATTTCAAGAACGATTATTCATGGTTGTTTCAATAATAATACATTACTCATTTTTCTTTTTCTTGATCCATTGGCTACTCAAACTTCACCCTGAATAGAGTTTATCATATTTTTTCTCAGTTCAGACCCACACAGACGAACTCAAGATCAGAGAGAAATATTTTAATATTGTAAACTTCACATGCTTTCTTTATTCTTGGTGTTGAATAATATAGAAAGTAATGGAGAGAACATAACTTAGTGTTACAATGCTTGATTATTCTCTTGATTTGTGCCCTAAATACCAAACACAATATGACACCTTACTTCTAAGAAGAAATCTTTACTGCTTGTGATTGAAATAACAAAGAGAATATACACTTAAAATAGATGGGGAAGATGGAAGTGGAAAGTCTTCAGAAAGAATGAAAGGGTTGAGGTGCATTGAATATTTTGGGAGTTACTCAACCTCTTCAAATTATCTATATTTAAAATCATTTGGGTCGGATAAGAATGAAAAATTTGGCTATATAAATCAATCCGACCTGACCCGCTAAAATAGGGTTATGTACAATGGTTCGCACGATGGGCCATTGCATAAGAGATGATCCATTGGGAGACCCATCGTTCCATTCCAGAGAAATTACCTTGGGGCACATTGGCGACGGTTGAGTTGATGATCCGCCGAGTATACGATGATCCATAAATCAGCCCATCACAATTCTTCCAGTAACCTGGTTTTTAGACTTTGCTGCGACGGCTACCATGACAGTTCATCGACTCACCGATGATCTATCGGGTAACCCATCGGTCACCCCCAAACTTTCTTAGCTTTTATTTTTCTGCACTGTCATACCTTTACACCTACACAAACCCTTCAACTTGTAGAAAACAACAAAACAAACAACAAAATAACTAAAACTAGTGCTTTACAACAACACACTATGGGTTTCCTCCCACTAGTGCCTAATTTATTACCGCGACATGACTCAGTTATCTTGATTACTCGAACTTCATCATGATAGAAAGTACCAATACTCTTTATCAAGTCCTTTGGACGGATATACAGTTTAACACGTTTCCCATTTATATTGAAGACACTTCCATCTTCATTTTCAAGTTCCACTACTCTAGATCAGTAGACTTGATTCACTTTAAATGGGCTGGACCATTTGGATTTGAGCTTACCTAGAAACAGTTTGAGTCTGGATTTGAATAGAAGCACCAAGTTACATCTCTAGAACTCTTACTTTTCAATCTTGCGGTCATGGTACTTTTTCATTCTTCCTTGTATAGATCAGCCCAAACATAAGATCGAAGACGGAACTCGTCTATCTCATTTAGTTGCCCCAGTCTCATATTTGCTGCCTCATTCCAATTCAAGTTAAGTTGCTTCTATGCCCATAACGCTTTATGCTCTAGCTCAATCGACAAATGGCACGCCTTTCAATAAAATAATTGGTATGGCGACATGCCAATAAGTGTCTTAAAAGCCATTCGATATGCCCATAAGGCATTGTCCAGCATCCTAGACCAATCCTTCCTACTAGCATTTATAGTTTTGGCAAGGATAACTTTAATTTCCCAATTAGAAATTTCTAACTACCCACTTGTTTGCGAGAGGTATGGTGTAGCTACTTTATGTTGCTTAACTCCATATTTTACCAAAGTAGCTCTGAATATTTTGTTGCAAAAGTGTGATCCTCCATCATTGATAATGGTACGTAGTACCCCGAAGAAAGAGAAGATGTTTTTCCTCAAGAATGCAACAACTCTCTTCCCTTCATTATCTGCTAGAGCCACTGCCTCAACTCATTTTGACATGAAGTCAATGGATACTAATATGTACTTTATCTCAAATGAGCTCATGAAAGGCCCCATAAAATCAATGCACAAAATATCAAATAATTCTACCTCCAGCATTATAGACATTGGCATCTCATGGTGTTTTGAGACGGACCCTTGACTTTGACATTGGTAACACCTCTTCACGAAATCGTAGGCCTCTTTGAACAAAGAGGGATAGTAGTAGCCACTGTCTGAACCACTTTCCTTGTAGTCTGATCACCCGCATGGTGAATTCTAACTAGGAAAGCATGAATCCCTTCTAGTATACTCAACATATCTACTTCTGGGATGCACCATCTAATAATACCATCCGCACATTGTCGAAATGGATACGGCTCATCACAAAAGTAATGGGTCACATCATGGAGAAACTTTTTCCTTTAAGAAAGAAAAGATTGTATGGCATCACCTCAGTCACCATATAATTTACAAAATCAGAATACCAAGGTATTTTCACCATGACAAAAGCTAAGATTTCCTTATCTGGAAATGCATCTTTGATCTCAAATTCATCTCTAACTACTTGCTCAGCTTCTAGCCTGGACAGATGATCCACAACATAGTTTTCGCAACCCTTTCTATCTTTGACATCAAAGTCAAAATCTTGAAGTAGCAGCACCCATCTGATTAGCCTTGGTTTTGCATTATTTTTCACCATCAAATATCTCAAGGTTGCATGGTTAGTGTGGACCACCACCTTGGTTCCTAATAAATAAATTAGGAACTTTTCAAAGGCATAGAAAACTTTAAGTAGTTCCTGTTCTATAATAGTGTAGTTTCTTTGAGCTTCATTCAGCGCTTTACTAGCATAATAGATTAGATGACACAATTTGTATTTGTTTTGTCCCGGCACAGCTCTAAGGGTAACACTGCTTGCATCACACATTATCTCAAATATTTTTGACCAATCTGATGCAAAAATAATAGGAGCATCAACTAGCTTCCCTTTAAGGCATTCAAATTCCTTCAAGAACTTATTATCAAAGGAGAATTTGACTTCATTCTCACAAAGTTTGCAAAGGGGGTTTGCAATCTTTTAGAAGTCCTTTATAAACCTCCTATAGAAGCCAGCATGACTAAGGAAACTTTGCATCCCCTTTACTAAATTGAGAGGTGGTAGCTTTTCAATAACTTCTACCTTGGCTCGATCTACCTCTATCCTTTTTGCTGAAATTTTGTGCCCGAGAACAATGCCCTTCTTTACCATAAAGTGGTATTTACCCCAATTGAGCACCAAATTGAATTTCACACATCGTTGCAAGGCCTTACTTAGGTTCACTAAACATAGCTCAAACAAATCTCCTACCACAGAAAAATTATCCATGAACACCTCAAAAGTGTCCTCCACCATATCTGAGAAAATAAATTCCATACACCTTTAGAAGGTAGTGGGTGCAGTACATAGCCCAAATGACATCTTCTTAAATGCAAAAGTTCCATATGGGCATGTGAATGCAGTTTTCTCCTAATTTCAGGAGCAATATAGATTTGATTGTATCTAGAATAGCCATCAAAGAAATAATACCACCCCCTTCCTACCAATCGATCAAGCATTTGAACCACAAAGGGCATCCGGAAGTCATCCCTTAAGGTCCATGAGTTTAGTTTTTGATAGTCCATGAAAAATCTCCACCCAGTCATAGGCCTGAAAGGAATCAACTCATTCTTTTCATTTGCAACAATAGTAATGCCCTCTTTGTTGGCCACGCATTGAACTGGGCTTACTCATTTACTATGGAAAATAGTATAAACCACTTCTGCGTCCAGCCACTTGATAATCTCCTTCTTAATGACCTCTTGCATCGGTGGTTTAGGTCAGCGTTGATGCTCGATGGTTGGAGTACAGTCATCCCCAAGTTGTATCTTATAAGTGCAGATGCCAGGGGGAACGCCAATAATATCAACAATAGGCCAGCCTATTGCTCTTTTGTGCCTCTAAAGCACTAAAATTATTCCTTCTACCTTATGCTTGCCCAAATTAGCTACAATAATCATGGGTAGCATATTTCCATTACCTAGAAACACGTAACTTAAATGCCCCAAAAGTTCTTTCAATTCCAACACCGTCGGCTCTTCAATGGATAGCTTAGCTGGTGGTGTTACTCGATTCTTCAGATCAAGATCTAGTTTTTTAGGAGCATGAGAGTATGATCCCATTCCTGTCAAAGTACAAACAGTCTCTTCAAACTCCTTAATTCCTTCTTGATAAAATTTTATTAGCACTACAGCTAAGGGCTCGACAATAAATTTCTCCTCTATTGGAACCTCCTACTTTGTAATACCCCATACTTTTTCCTAGCTAAATTAATCTCAAAAACGTCTAGTATTAGCTTAAAAATTGAATGATTGTTATTCCATGAGGAATTTTAAAAATTTTTCCTCTTTTCATGTGGTAAATTCAATGAGCTAACCATCGATATAAGATTCGTCCAAATTAAATAATCAAGTCAGAAGTTACGACTATTTGAAGTTTCTGTCATAAAATAGTGTCATATTAGCTAGTGGCACACTACGCCACAAGAGGAAATGACATTTGGCGAATTCCAGTAAGGTTCCACAATTATGGAGCATCGCGCCAGGGCCTAAATTTTTAATTGTCCATTTCCCAGTGTCTCAGCGTGATTTCCCCCGTATCGCGCCAAAGTTGCAGGTCATAAAGGAAGTGGAAATGCAATGACCCCGCATTGTGCCATCCCTCAATTTTCCAATTGACAAATTCCAATGACACAGCGCGATAGCGCCGCATTGCGTTAGGGGTCTAATTTAGGAAATTTTTACTAAAATTACAAGACACGTCTAGGGTTAAAAAGGTCAACTTCCCACCCCTACTTAAGCCCTTTAACACGTGATTCAGCCAATTTTCACCCAAAATACACTCTCTTCTCTCATGTTTCTCTCAAGAGCAAGCAAGGGCTTTTATTGGGTATTCGAATTCAAGAAGGTTTCACCGCCAATCCTCACGAAATCATTAACTAAGGTATCCATAGTGTTCATTCATGGACTTATTTTGTCCATGAAGCCCAAGAATCCCTTTTCTAAATTCAAGTTTATTGATTTTCTATGAATTTCATGATTGGGTTGCTCTTGTTTATGTGGATAATGAGAAATTTAATTCTACTTCATATTAGGTGATATATTCTATGTGGGTTAAATTATTATAGATATAGATTCATGCAAACCTATGACTAAACCCTTGAATGATGAAATTAGAATTGAACCATGATGTTTAATTATTGTACAATGATGTTTACATGTACAATGCCTTCAATATGTTTGATTAAATTCCTAGATGAAGGAAAAGTGCCTAACTAGCAAGATACTATGAAATCCCCATGTTTGTACAGGTTATGCCTATTACATATTTTGATGAAATTCTTTTATAAATTTATTATGGATTATGATGTTAGTTATATGTTCAAGTAAGTTATGCTTTTTAGTTTCCATCCATCGAGTCCTAGGGGTACTTAAACTCGAAATATTAGCAGTGTACCTAAAGCCATGTCATGTTTTCACGATACTCTCAGTCAATTGGTGATCCTTAGACTTAAGACTGTCTTATGACTCAGGAAATCTCCATGATCTCATGAACTTAGTCAGTTGTTAGATATCATTAGTAGTAACTCATTGTATGTTCAGTTCAGTAAATCATGTTCAGTGTCTATTCAGATGGGAGCAGAAATTAGCACTAAGCGAACCCAAGGATGGGAACTCACTTATTATATGAGGGTATGATTGTTAGAAGCAATTCTTGCATTCCAGAACTATATAGCCAGCATAGGTTGAGACATCATAGCCTGCTATATGAGGGTAGATGAGGTGTCTTAGCCTACTATATGAGGGTTCCCACCATTCTCACTAAAGTTACCTATTATATTAGGGTTATTCACATGTTGTCCTAACCAGTGGCACGTTATTGACACCCTTCAAATCAGGGCATAGATTGGACCCCAATTAAGCTATAATACATCATTTAGGGCATGTCGATTAGATGACTACCTTCCACAGTCTCAGTATCTGTCTCAGTAATAGAACTTAAATAGTTCTTAATAATCAGGACTGTCAGATATAGTCAACTCAGATACAATATGGAACTTAGCTAGTTCTATTAGATTCAGGACTATCAGCTACAGTTACTCATGTTATCAGTTATTAGAATTCAATCATTAGTCATATTAGTCATCAGCATACTCATGTTATCATGATTTTAGATATAGTTACTAGGTATGCATACATGTATTCTCACGTTCATGTTTGTCAGTTAGCCAGTATTGTTCTTGCATATCTACCCCATGGATTTATCCTACCTCATATGCATACCGGTATATTCAAAGTACTAACATATTTGCACTATGGAATCTTATAGCATAGGTTCAGAGACACGAGCTCTAGAGTATCAGTAGACTCTAGTTTTAGCCGTCAGAGTTAGAAGTGAGTCCTCATCCTTCGAGGACATGATGATTTCTCTATTATCTCTTTAATTAGTTTATTAGTTGGGGTAAGTTGGGACATGTCCAATCAACTCCTTACTCATTTAGACAGTCATGTTTGGAGGCTTTCTAGACTATCATATTTCAGACATCAATATTTTTAGTTTTTTTTAGGTATTTTATTACCCCACACAGATGTTATATTTTTCAGATTATATTTAGTTTTGAACCTTACGACCTTTCAGTTTATGTTTTTGCATTATTCAGCATTTTATAAAGTATACAAGTACTGATATCAGTCATGGGTTAACTTATGATCCTTCGAGTCATGAGGACCATGGAGCATTTTGAGTACCAGATCTGGGATGTTACAAACTTGGTATCAGAGCCTAAGGTTCAATAGTGTCCTTGAAAGTCTGGAAGCCGCATCTAGTAGAGTCTTGCGCATGGGCGTGTTGCGCGCCATATTTATGTACAGGAGGCTATAAGACGTTTTATGAATAGTTTCACTTCTTTCAGTATTTTTGTCATGCCAGTGAGCATAATCTCAATCTGATCTCTCAGTCTAATACATTTCTTCTCCTTATTTCAAAACATTTCTTCTACTTTTTCTTAGTCTATTGCTACTCAGAATGCGCATCCCACTGTCCTTCTAGATAACCCAATATCCAATTTAGCTGTAACCAAGATTCGAGACTTCACCTGAATGAATCCTCCATCCTTCCTTAGGTTTAAGACAGACGAGGACCCTCAGGAATTCCTAGATCAGGTGCAGAAGGTTACAAACATAATGAGGATTATGTCTAGTAAGAGTGCTGATATATCTACATATCAATTGTAGGATATTACTCACACTTGGTTTAGGAAGTGGACGTCAGAGAGGGCAGACGATATAGGGGAAGTTAATTGGGACGAGTTTGTTTCAGCGTTCCTTGATAGATTCTTTCCCCCAGCTAGAATTCATCAACCTCAGGCAGGGTAATATAACAGTGAAAGAGTATTCTCTTAAGTTTACTAAATTAGCCAAATATTCCTCTCATGTGGTTGCAGATAGTAAGGAAATAATGAGTAAGTTTGTTTCAAGGGTAAATGATAGCATGGTAAATAAGTATAGATCCACCATGCTGAATAGTGATATGACTTTAGCCAGGCTCATGAATCATGCTCAGCAGAATAAGAGAGCGAAGATAGGTAGTTTCAACTTTTTTTAGCCTAAGTCAGAAGGAGGAAACCATTTTCAGTTTTGTCCTAAGTCATCAGTTGCAGCACCTTCTTTATCTAGTGTACCGGTTCCTAAGTTCAGAGAGGGTAACAAAGATAGAGAGCTAAGCTCTAAGTCCTATAGTAGTTTTAGCAGTGCTCACACATATCCTATTTTCCAGACTTATGGCAAGCACCATCAGGGTATTTTTAGAGTTGGTAGTGGTTGAGATACCCAAATTAAAACTCTCGTAAGAAAGTGTAAGCGGTCACTATCAAATATAGAACCCAACTAGGTTTTGTGTCAAATTCCACAAGGAATACTGTACTGACTAAATATTGTAATCGTTACTGGACTGTTGATTAGAGGTTTCTGAATATGAGGGGTTTTGATGTGTAACTTAAAAAGTAAATAATTATAACAAGAGTATTCCAATGAATGATTCTCTTTGCAATAAGTAATTTAATGAGATATGATTCTCTTTGCAATAAGTAATTTAATGAGATTAAACAAACCAGGGCTATGGTTACCAAAATGCTAGCACAACTAGGGTTGTGAATCACTTAAGAGTTCCAAATAACAAATTCAATTGCAAGAAGGGTTGAATCCTATTCTTTATCCCTTAGTTTCTCAGCCTAAGTGGATAGATTATCCTCTAATTCTTTCAAACTTAAAGGATACATTATTCTTTCAACCATTCTCTCATGTAAGCTAATCCTGTTAAGGCATTTGCCATTAATCCAAAGGTTAAAGCCCTTAGAATTCAGGTAAACACTTCTTTTTTCCCGACAAACACTTTTTTTTCAGACAAGTGATGTTCTTGGGCTCACTTCTCAAGTTTGCAAACAAGAAAAGTCATTAACTTGAAGAAAGGTTTATACAATATCAGTTATTCATAGAACTCAATTTGATTCAGAACCCATAGATTCTTTTCACATTAAGGATCCCATAACCCTAGTTATAGGAACTTAGCCACAAAATTACTTAAACGAAGAAGAAATAATTCTTGTATTATTCAAAAATAGGTTTAGAATTCACTTACAAAAATCTTAAGAATCAGTTCTTGAATCTTCAATAAAAGATTGAATGATTAACTTCCCCAAAGATATGCTTCAATCCCTAAAGTACTAGGTTACAAAAATATTCTATAGATGTAAAACTTGTAAAAGATAAAAGCACCCCTGCTAACCTTAAAACTTAGTATTTATATGTTCCTAGGTAAAATGAAATTTAAAATTTAAAATCAGAATAACCATGTCCAAGTCGATGGCCAAAGTGGTGATTCGTCGAATGTCTGACGGTCCACCATTTGGTCCGTCACTGAGTCCTTCAGAAGAGTCATTTGAGGATAAGGCCTGACGGTCCAATTGGTGGTCTGTCGCAAGACTGAAGGTCCACCATTTGGTCCATCACTGAATCCTTCAGGAGGCCATGTTCTGATTAAGCCTGACGATCTACCTGGTGGTCCATCGCAAGGCTGACGGTTCACCATTTTGACCGCCAAATTACCTTTTTTATTATTTTTCCAAGTTTCTTCTGTGGTTTACTCCTTTTCCTAAAACACTAAAAAGACTCATTAAATGCCACTTTGGTTGCTTGAAAATATACAATTTTTTCAATAAGATGATGCTAAATGTTTCGTCAAAAGTTGGAATATCAACACTCTCAACTTAAGATAATTGCTTGTCCTCAACCAACTCAGCACCTAATTGAGAACATGACTGATGCAATAACCTGCAACCAACCACTGAAACATTTTGATGCAACTATTCACTCATCATTTCACTCATATGAATTTAACACATCAGGGTCTACACCCGGCATTGATCATAATTCAGCACACAAACATGGATGCTACACCCCACAAAGAACAGCTAAACTCAGTGAAACTCCAGTTTCCCTTACAACAATAAAATCCACCACTCATCACATGATGTGGACGAAATCTAAAATCTCACATTCATTAAAGAAGTTACAAGATAGTCCAAAATACCTATAGGCTTGACCTAGCCATACGACACCTCCTCAATGTCGACTTTCTAGGATCAAATAGGTCTTTTCAAGGCTTGTAATAAGGCCTTAGGTTAGGTAATGATGTGTTTTTGGATAAAGTGACTCATTAAGACTTAACTATCATTGCCTTGGCATTTATGTAGCCTAGATCATCTCATTACTACTTCCAATAACAAGCTCTTCTTCAGACATTAGCCCCCCCTCCCCTGTTTTTTTGTAGGGAAGAAGACAAGCATTAGCCACCCTCAATTTATTCTGATGCATTCAGTGAAGGTACACAATATCTTTGAACTGATCAGGGCCAAAAGCTTTTAGCTTAAAATTTACGCCCACTTTCCATTTGACATTTGAACCTTGACAAAAGTCACCCTTAACATAGGTGTTTTGCCTATATAAAAGTGCACAATACCCAAATATTGGGCCAAGGATAGAGTAGAATGCTAACGCCCTACAGAAACTAAATAAAATTTATTCAAATTAAAAAAAGGGTCCTAAAGGGAGAAGACGGGTTCAAATGAGATAAAAATATTTTTGGTGGGGTTATTTATTTAGGCTATGTGGGATAAAAGTACAATGAGGCCTGTTATCCAATCTTATTGAATCCACTAGAAGACCATATCAATGACTCAGGTAAGTTCTAGGCATTCGACTATACAAGAACTAAAGGTAAATCCTCATACCCACAGGCAACTGAGCTAAACTTCTTATGCAAATCTCAGAATGTTCATCACATAATTCATGCATTCTTACAGAAAATGCCAAATGCAGATTTCCTGAAGGTTAAGTACACATGTTTGCATGAATAAAGTAAATTATTACATACATATGCTCATAGTCTTATGCCAACATCATTCATTATCCATATTTACAACAAAGTACTAAAACAGAAATATTTTATAGATAATCATTAAACACAGATATTTACATCACAAGCTGCATTTGAAATGCAATAATAAAAACACCCTAGACATACCATTTCTACTAGATAACATATGATTGGATTCATAATATTGGCAATAATATCCAACCATAATGTAAATACACCCACCCCCACACAAAAAGAAATGCATTGTCCTCAAAGTAATAAAATACCGTACATGGTTGGATTGGGATAGTTATTTTGCCTCCTATTCCTCTAAGGCATCTGTCAGGTAAGGTAAGGTACTTGCATTCTCTCTCAGTGTAATTTCGGCCCCTATGGTGGTAAGAGAATTCACAACTTCATCCTCCACAATTTAAGAGATCGCTTCCTGAACTGAACCTGCACTTCGCCCCCTACTGGGGCAGCACTAGTAGAGACTCTTGCCACTTAATTTTTTTCTACTCTTTTCTTCCTTTCAGCTTTTTTCTTTGACTTATTTGTAGCTCTTTTCAAGTTATGTTGGTCTAACTCCTCAGGTGATATTTCTTCTCTCCTTCTCCTTTTTTCTTCTTTCCTTGTTGCTTTTTCAACCATTTGCTGCTTGGATTTGTCCTTTACGGGTCTACACATCAGATCCATAATGCCCTCATCATCATTACTTACCACTAACTACAGGTCAAATGCAGGCGGCTGTGACGGTTTCCTCTTTAACTCTGCTATGTAAGCCTTCCCCTAATAGAAATCTACCATGATCTTTCCAAGATCCGGGAGAGACAGTGAATCTCCTATTTTGTTGATGCGGGCTTCCATATTATTCATCCTGACTTAAATAGTTTGAAATGGACTGACTACTTTAGCTACAATTTCATCTATAAAAGGTTTGAAATCTCTATCCCACTTTTCTAACTGTTTTTGAAATCGCTTTTGATTTTTCACCACCTTAACAAAGTTTTTTAAGTTGAACCTATATTTCGCAAACTCTGCTCTACCAGTAAACTATGTAGAATCTGACCTTGCAAACATACCCTAGGGTATATAATAAGGTGGTACATATTTGGTGATGGGTAAAGGCATACCTTCAGGTATTTGTATGGCCTCGGGAGCTGGTGCAGACTGAGACTGATATGTTAGAGGCTTGGTCACATGAATTTGGAACTTCAATTCATCTTTTGACTTCTCAATGTCCTACCTATGTATAGCCTGTACTTCATTGTCAACCCCACGGATTAGTGGCACATCGGCTTGTTTGCATAACTCAGTGATCAAACAGGGGAAGGGTAAAGAAGTGGTCACTTTATGTGCCCACAAAAATATCTCATCTGCAATTAGCTGGCCAAAATCAATTGGTAGCCCTGAAACCAAACTGGCTACTACTACTGCTCTGTAATGATCAAGGTTCCCATCTCATTTTGTTGGCATTAACTTCAACTGAACAATAGCCCACCAGAATGTAGGTTTAAAGCTAAGAGTGAACTTTGCAAAGTGCTCTTTGGAATTAGTCAACCAGGAAGGATTTCCATCATTAGTCAGTAAAAAAGCTGCCCAATGTCTCTGACTGGAAGCATTTCTTATTCTATAATAAAAATATGGGACTACGGGTGAAGACTCAAATCCTGGTACGAATAGTATCCTGTTAATTGTTCGGGCTGAGATATCAATGGTGACCACTCAGACCGTTACAAACTCCAAATTTGGTCTATTTGAGATTGGAGTCCACTTTGGGTATTCCGTTTTCACCAAACACAGATAATTTGTGAAGAATTCCCTTACCCAGTTCGGTTGGTACTCTCCTGGTGGTCTGCTCACCCATGCCAGTCCATATTTATTGATTAGGCGCTTTAACTTGGGATATTCATGAAGTTCTATTGTCCTAATATGATGTTCTTCTATGAATGATCTTCTGATCGCTCGAGCTGTGGGTGTCAACCCATCATAGAACTCTTTTTATGCTCTCTCTATCAACCAGCTGATGGCCTTTCAAATCTGTGGATCCTTCTGTCTGTTAACATTATCACTCTCCAATTCAGCTACAACATCAGGAACTTCTATTTGATCCTCCACATTTACAGTTTCAGTATCACCCTCTAAAGGCAATGCTTGAGTTGCAGCAACAGTTTCCTTATTAGGGCTTAAACCTGTACTGCTAGAGGTACTCTAACTCTCCTCCTCAGACTGGGTGAGTATGGGAGCTTCTCTTTCATTTTGTTTGGTGTTGTAACCTGGTGCGGACTCATTCCTACGTCCTTGAGATCTTCCTCCTCTGGTTTTTGGAAGTTTAGGGGCCATAACACCTGAAAAAGAACTAATGAATTAGTTAAAAATTCAAAAAACAGTCACATAATATAATATTCCTTGTGACGGTCAAGTTGGTGGTCCATCAAAAAGTTGATGGTCCACCAATTCAACCATCGCTGCTTATCCAGAATGTGCCATCTCAAAGTTCTTTGTGATGGGGCAAGTTGGCGGTCCATCATAAATTTGACGGTCCACCAATTCAACCATCTTTTCTTATCAAGAATGTGCCATCTCAGAGTGCTTTGTGACGGTCAAGTTGGTGGTCCATCATAAAATTGAAGGTCCACCAATTCAACCGACATTTCTTATCTAGAATATTCCATTTCAAAGTTCTTTATGATAGTTAAGTTGGAGGTCCGTCATAAAGTTGACCGTCCACTAATTCAACCGTCGCACCTTTGTCTTCAGCCAAAATTTTGGGTTCAACTCTTTTGTCAATCAATTGCATATCAGATCAATTTCCAGCTATCAGCACAACATTAAACTCATATTTTAAGCATATTCTTTGTATTTTACAAGTTATGCTACTCAGATTTCACACAAATTGGCACATTGAAGTCCAACTCAAGCCATTCAAACTCAACAAAATAGGAACAAACCAAGAAAACAAATCATGCTCTTACACTTAATGTGGTCAACAAGAAGAGAAAGGTATGCTCATACCTATATTTTGTAGATACGCTACATGCTTGAAACTTCAGAGACAAAGCTAACTTACAGATTCTAGCTCTTGTGTTACTCTTTATTTGCGATGAAGAGAGAGAAGGAATGAGCTAGTTTAAATAAGGTAAAAATAGAGGAGATAAGGAGTGTTAGATGGGATAACTCCCTTCAGCTTCTTTGAATCTTAAGGAAGTGGAACAGCTAAAGGTCATGGAACGGTTACAATAAATTTACCCGCTTAATTTTATCCTTAAAATCTCACTTTGGGTCAAATACGGAGTACTTATAAAGAGTACCGATTTAACCCGACCTAATTTAGACTTAAGGCTAAAGTGACGGTGATATTGACGGTATGTCATAAGTATGGCGGACCACCACTTTGAACATCACTCATCACCAGAGTTTGGGTGTTTTTATTTTCGTGTGACGGTCAGTGGGACGGTCCACCAAGAATGTGACGGTCCACCAATCTGACCGTCACTTCTTACCAGAATATAGATCACTAATGTTACTTTTGATAGCTTTTATGATGGCCTACCAGGTTTGTGATGGTCTGCCACTTAGGCCGTCGTGGCTTATCCAGTGAATAGACTTTCTTGCCATTTCTTGACGGGTGAAAGTGGTGGTCCTTCAGGGGACTGGTGGTCCGCCAAGTCGTCCGTGACTTTGTTCCAGTAGCTCACTTGTATCGCTCTTTTCCCTTTATATTTCATTTCTAGTCCTACATACTTCACAAATACATCAAAATTGTACTAAAACATGAAATGGACTCTAACTATGGTTACAAATACATGTTGTGGGTTTCCTACCACTAACGCCTAATTTATCATCGTGGCACGACTCAGTTATCTCAATTACTCAGACTTCATTGAGATAAAGTATATCAATACTTCTTATAGAGTCTTTTGGATTGATATAAAGTTTGATTCGTTGCTTGTTCACTTTGAAGACACTGTCGTTTCATTTTCAAGCCCGACTACCCCAGATGAGTAGACTTGACTACCTTTAAATGGTCCTGATCACTTAGACTTGAGTTTACCTGGAAATAATTTGAACCTGGAATTGAACAGAAGTACCAAATCACCTTTCTAAAAGTCTCTACTTTTAAGTCTTAGGTCATGATACATTTTCATCTTCTCTTTGTAAAGGTCCGCTCTTTCGTAAGCCCCGAGACAAAATTCATCCATCTCATTTAGTTTCCCTAATCTTAGCTTTGTTGCCTCCTTCCAATTTAGATTTTACATTTTTAGAGCCCACAAAGCCCTGTTTTCCAGCTAAACTTGTAAATGGCATGCTTTTCCATAGACTAGCTGATACGGTGACATGCCAAATGGAGTCTTAAAAGCTGTTCGATACACCCACAAAGTGTCATCTAGCTTTCGAGCCTAATCTTGCCTATTAGCATTCACTATTTTGGATAGGATAGTTTTAATCTCCTAATTCGACACCTCCAGTTGCCCACTAGTTTGTGGGTGATATGGATTTGCTACTCTATGCTATTTTACCCCATATTTCACTAAAGCTGCCCAAAACACTTTGTTGCAAAAATGGGATCCTCCTCGCTTATAATAGTTCATGGCACTCCAAAGAGAGAGAAGATTTTCTTCTTAAGAAACACAACAACTCTCTTTCCTTCATTATTAGACAAGGCAACAGCTTCGACCCATTTGGATACATAATCAACAACAACTAAAATATACTTCATTCCATATGAACTTACAAAAGCGCCCATGAAATCGATGCCCCAGACGTCAAACAATTCCACTTCAAGCATCTTGATTAAAGACATTTCATGCCTCTTAGAGATAGACCCCTGCCTCTGACATTGGTCATACTTCAGCACAAACTCGTGAGCATTCTTCAATAATGATGCCGATAGTAGCCACTCTGCAACACCTTTCTCGCAGTTCGATCACCTGCATGGTGACCCTCAACTGGGGAAGCATGACATGCTTCCAATATGCTTAATACATCCACCTCTGGAACACATCTCCTTATTATATTATCAGAACATCGCCAGAAAATATATGGCTCATCCCAGGAGAGCGTGTCACATCATGAAGAAATTTCCTTCCTTGATTAAATGAAAGATTTTTTGGAATCACCTCACTCACCACGTAATTCGTAAAATTAGCATACCAAGGTAGTTTTACCAGAGTAGCAGTTATGATTTCCTCATCCAGAAATGCATCATTGATCTCCATCTCATCTCTAAGTACTCGCTTGGCTTCCATCCTAGATAGATGATCCACTACTTGGTTTTTGCGACCCTTTTTATCCTTGAATTCAAAGTCAAATTCTTGGAGTAGTAACAACCATTGAATCAACCTTGGTTTTGTATATTTTTTAGCCAACAAATATCTCAAGGTTGCAAGGTCAGTATGGACAACCACCTTGGTTCCAAGAAAATTAGCTCTAAATTTCTCAAAAGCATACACTACATCAAGGAGTTCCTGTTCGGTGATAGTGTAGTTCTTTTGAGCTCCATTCAGAGCTTTGCTGGCATAATAGATTGGATGAAACAATTTGTTTCTCTTTTTCCCCAAATCAGGTCCAAGGGCAACACCACTTGTGTCACACATGATCTCAAACGACTTGTACTAATCCGGTGCTACAATGATAGGGGCTTCCACCAGTTTCCCTTTAAGGCATTCAAATGCGTTCAAGCAATCTTCATCAAAGGAAAAAACATCGCTTTCTTCTCCAAAAGTTTTAAAAGTGGGTTTCGAATCATGGAGAAGTCTTTAATAAACCTCCAATAAAAACTAACATGTCTGAGAAAACTGCAAACCCCCTTCACAGAAACTGGAGGTAGTAGTCTCTTAATAAGTTCAACCTTGGCTCGATCAACTTCAATTCCTTTTACTGAATTTTATTCCCGAGAACAATGCCCTCCTTGACCATAAAGTGGCACTTCTCCTAATTAATTACAAGATTAAATTCCACATATCGTTGCCAGGCCATACTCAGGTTTTCCAAACAAAACTAAAATGAATCTCCTACAACCGAAAAATCATCCATAAACACCTTCAAGGTGTCTTCAACCATATCTGAGAAAATAGACACCATGCACTATTGGATGGTGGTAGGTGTATTACATAACCTAAACGACATCTGATTGATTGCAAAAGTGTCATAAAAGCATGTAAAAGTTTTCTTATCCTAATCTTCGGGACCAATACAAATCTGGTTATATCCAGAATAACCATCCAAAAAGCAATACTATTGTTTTCCTGCTAATCGATCAAGAATTTGATCCATGAAGGGCATAGAAAAGTGATCCTTTAACATCCACGATTTGAAATTTTGGTAATCCATATGTACCTGAGTGGAATCAATTTGTTCTTCTTATTGGCTACCACTATCATGCCCCCTTTCTTAGGCACACATTGCACAGGACTCACATACATACTAATTGATATAGGATATACCACCCCTATATCTAACTACTTAATGATTTATTTTTTTTTTACCTCTTGCATAGGTGGTTTCAGGTGACACTAATGCTTAATAGTAGGCACACAATCCTCCCCTAGGTGAATTTTGTGCATACATATGCCAGGAGAAATACTAATGATATCCGCAATAGTCCAACCAATAACTATCTTATATCTCTTAAGAACAAAGATGAGAGCTTCTACCTGTTGCTCACCCAGAACAGCAACAATAATGATGGGTAGTGAATTACCACTACCCAAGAACACGTACCTCAAATAACCAGGTAACTCTTTCAATTCCAACACTAGTGTCTCTTTGACATTTGGCTTTGCCAGTGGTGTTGGTCGATTCCTAAGATCAAGATTGATCTTCTTAGGAGCATAAGAATATGATCCCATTCCTATCAAAGCACAAACGGTCTCTTCATAATCCGCAATATCTTTACGATCAAAATTCATAAGTACTGTGACTAACGGCTCAATAACAAAATGCTCCTCAACTGGTACTTCCTGCTCGTACTCATAATATACATCAAAAATTGAGTACACGCTCATCTCTTTATGTTGTTTCATTGATTTGCTCACATCAAAATGCACCACTTCATCATTCATTCTGAATAAAAGCTCATTAGCTTGCAAATCAATCAGCAAACTTCCAGCTATAAGGAAAGGTCAACCCATAATTATGGGAACCTTGAAGTCTACCTCACAATCCAGAATTATGAAATCCACAGGAAATATGAAGGTAGCAACCTTCACCAGTACATCATACAAAATACTAACAGGTAATTTTACTAACCTATTCGCCATCACAAGTCGCATGTTGGTGGGCGTAGGGTTTCCCAAACCCAAATTTTTATAAGTAGATAGTGGCATAAGGTTAATGCTAAATCCCAGATCACATAATGCCTTAGCGAATTCCAAATACCCTACCATGCAAGGAATAGTGAACGCTCCTGGGTCTGCCTTCTTCTGAACCAAGGACCTTATAGCAATAGTAATGCAATAATGGAGATTATCCACCGGTTCGTAGCTCACCACTCTTTTCTTTCTCAACAGGTCCTTCATAAATTTGGCATACCTTGGCATTTGTTCAAGTGCCTTAACCAAAGGCACATTTACCGTCTATTTCTTCTACATGGCCATGAATTTACTAAACTTTGTATCCTCAGCATTTTTCTTTAATCTTTGAGGAAGGAGAGGTGGTGGTTTTGGGAGAGTGTTCACCACTACTTTTTTTTCCTTGTCTTCCTCTCCTTTTAACTCATTAGCCTGCTGACTATTGGATGAAACATCATGAATAATCTCATTCAATTTTTCAAAATCTACCGGATGATCAATATCTACTTCATCAATATTCTCTGCCATAATACCAACTACAGGTTTACCCACAGATGGGCTTCCCAATAATTTACCACTCCTAGTGGTAATTTCTATGCACGAACTATCCTTTCTTAGATTTTGAACTAAGCCACTTGGTAGAGTGCCAGCCTTCCACTGATTAAATGCAGCAAAGAGTTGGTTCATTTGTTGCTCGAACTATTTTATTAAAGTAGAGTGCGAGTCAACTAATTGAGTCATCAAGGATAAATTATTTTCATCTATCCTACTCCAGTATTGGTTGCTTCCACCCACTTTAATAATTTAGCCAATATATCTTCCATGGACATCTTTCCAGAGCTAGTTGTAGTAGCCTCACAATTTCCAGGAGGCACATATAAACCACTCCTGTCATTATTGTTTTTCTAATTTCCTTAGTCTCGGTCCTTGTATCAAAATTTATCATAGTATTTCCAACCATGATTTCCTTGGCCACTACCTCGAAAACCCCCCTGATTGTTCAAATAATTGTCTTCCTTCTCAGAATCGGAGTCAGCTCTTCCCTATGATGCAACAGCTTTAACCTTTTCTGTGTTTCCTGATAATAAATGCTTAGTAATAAGGTCCATCTATGTCTTTATATGAGCCATATCTTGGTCACGTTTCTTTTTCCCTCGCCACTGTTCTGCAGTCATACCAATAGATATAGTAGAGCGTTCTACCTTAGAATCCCTAGTATGCCAAGCTCTACTCTGCTTTGTCATACGATCCAGCATTTCAAATGCCTCAATAAAAGTGAAGTCCATGAGTGACCCACCCATTGAATTATCCACCACTGGCTTAGTCGCTGAATTGAAGGCCCTATATAATATCTCCTTTAGGTGGATATTGGCCATCTGATGATTCGGGCACTATGTGAGCTTATTTTTGAACCTCTCCAAAGTTTCATGGAGAGGTTCAGTTGGAAGCTGCCTAAAATTAATGATTTCATCTCTTAACTGTGCCCTCTTGGACAACAAAAAAAACCTTTCTAAGAAAGCATCTTTTAATTTCCTCCAATTTATAATAGAATCGGGGGTTATCCTATTCAATAATAAAGTTTCTTCTCTCGATAGAGACAATGGGAATAATCACAGCCAAATAGTATTTTTTCCAAATCCTGGATTGTCGAATGATTTCCATGTCGAGATAAAGTTAATCAAATGCATATTCGGGTCATCACTCGTACGTCCACCAAATAGTCCCTTAAGATGCAATAACTGGATCATGGTACTAGTGATATTAAACTTAGTTATGGGTGCTAAGGGAGGATGAATAATAGCCCCTGTAGCACTAGCCCCATCTAGGTCATCACTATTATCGTCTAGAGCAAATTTGATAGCTTGGCGTTTGGGTCTCATCCTAGCCTTTAGATTTCTATTGATACTCCTATTCGCTGGTGCGGCTACATCATTTGCACGCCTTGGGTTTAATAACACATCATCACCCAGGTCCTCATCATTTGGGTTTACTAACTAACCTTCATTGTCTGCATTCTGCTGGTTTACTTGTATGGCTACCAAGGCTGCTAATCTAGCGTGCTCCTGTTGAGCAGCTATTCTTTTCGGGTCCTGTTGACCATCCAATCTGCCAATGAGCTGCGATTCTTGATGAATAGGTAATAATGGTAGACCTGATCTCTGCGTACTTTGTATACAAGACACTCAACATGCACAAAACAAAAATAACAAATGAAAAGTAAATTTTGGGAATCTTTGGCCAAAGGGTAGATTAACAATCACAAACATGGTTGACAACCGTATTCCCCAGCAACGGCGCCAAAATTTGATATGCCCAAATTATAACTCTCATAAGAAAGTGTAAGCGGTTATTTTCTAATATATAACCCAACTACGTTGGGGCTCGAATCCCAAAGGGAATACTGTGCTCACTAAGTATTGTAATCGTTATTGGACTGTTGATCAGAGGTTCCTGAATATGGGAGTTTTTGATTTGTAAATTATAAAGTAATTAATTATAACAAGTGTATTCCAACGAATGATTCTCTTTGTAATTAGTAATTTAATAAGAATAAACAAACCAGGGCTATAGTTACCAAAATGCTAGCACAACTAGGGTTGTGAATCATTTAAGAGTTCCAATTAACAAATTCAATTGCAAGAAGGGTTGAATCCTATTCTTTATCCCCTAGTTTCTCAACCTAAGTAGATAGATTATCCTCTAATTTTCTCAAACTCAAAGGATATATTGTTCTTTCAACAATTTTCTCTGGTAAGCTAGTCCTTTTAAGGGATTTTCCATAAATCCAAAGGTTAAAGCCCTCAAAATTCATGTAAACACTTTCTTATTCCCAACAAAACACTTTCCTTTAAGGCAAGTGATGTTCTTGGGATCAAATCTCAAGTTTACAACCAAGAAAAGTCATTAACTTTAAGATAGGTTTATACAATATTAGTTATTAATGGAAGTCAATTTGATTCACAACCCATAGATTCTTTTCACATTGAGGATCCCATAACCCTAGTTATGGGAACTTAGCGACAAAATTCCGTAAATGAACAAGAAATAATTCTCGTATTTTTCATAAATAGATTTAGAATTCACTTACAAAAATCTCAAGAATCAGTTCTTGAATCTTCATTAAAAGATTGAATGATTAACTTCCCCAAAGATATGCTTCAATCCTCAAATTACTAGGTTACATAAAATTTCTATAGATTTAAAAGTTGTAAAAGCTAAAAGCCCCTGCTAACCCTAAAATCTAGTATTTATATGTTCCCACATAAAAAGGAATTTAAAATTTAAAATTAGAAAAACTATGTCCAATTAGACGGCCGAAGTGGTGATCCATCGAATGTCTGACGGTCCACCATTTGGTCTGTCATTGAGTCCTTTAGAATAGTGGTTTCTGGATAAGGCCTGACGGTCCAAATGGTGGTCCATCGCAAGATTGACGGTCCACCAGTTGGTCTGTCACTATGTCTTTCGGGAGGCCATGTTCTAATTAAGTCTTACAATCTACCTGGTAGTCCGTTGCAAGACTGACGGTCCACTATTTTGACCGTCAAATTCCTTTTTTTGCTACTTTTTCCAAGTTTCTTTTGTTGTTCACTCCTTTTCTTGAAACAATAAAAAGACTCATTCAATACCACTTTGGTTGCTTGAAAAGATATAATTTTCCCCAGAAGATGATGCTAAATATTTCATCAAAAGCCGGAATATCGGTGGTATTTGTTTTCGATGTGGCAAGCTAGGTCACAGAGTTAAATACTGTCCTCAGCTAGGTCCTCAGGGTGAATAGAATCGCTCCTCAGCTCAATCCGATCGCCCAAATCAGAAGGGTGCCACCTCCAGTGCTGCTAGTGGGCAATGCCTAAATCATCTCTATGCTTTTCAATCTCGACAAGATCAGGAAAATTCTCCTGATTTGGTTACTGGTATCATCACTAAATCATCTCTATGCTTTTTATGCTTTGCTAGATCCAGTAGCTACTTTTTCTTTTGTCACTCCTTATTTATAAGTAAATTTTAGAATCAGTCCCAAAATCCCAGCAGAGCCCTTTTCAGTCTCTACCCTAGTGGGTGAAACCATCATAGCCCGATGGGTACACAGGAACTACTCAATTATGATATTTTAGAAAGTTACCTCAGCGGAGTTAGTCAAAGTAGAAATGACTGATTTTTATGTCATTCTTGGCATGGATTGGCTTCATTCCTGTTATGCCATAGTAGACTGCAGAAATAGAATATTCCAGTTTTAGTTTTCGAATAAACCCATCCTAGAGTGGAAGAGTAGTGTATCCGCTTTTAGAGATCAGCTTATTTCCTACCTTCGGGCATGGAAAATGATATTTGAAGGATGTTTCTATCATCTTATTTGAGTTAAGGACACTAGTTCCAAAACTCCCAGTCTTGAATAAGTCTTAGTCATGAACGAGTATTTAGATGTCTTTCCTGAAGATCTTCTAGTAATTCCTCCCGAAAAGGAAATAGAATTTGGTATTGATCTTTTTCCAGATACTCAGACTATATCCATTCTTCCATATAGAATGGCACCAGCAGAATTCAGTGAACTGAAAGAATAGTTGAAGGATCTCTTAGATAAAGGATTCATCAGGCCTAGTGTTTCCCCGTTGGGTGCTCTAGTAATATTCGTGCGTAAGAAAGATGGTTCTCTCAGAATGTGTATAGACTACCATCAACTCAATAAGATCATGATCAAGAACAAGTATTCTTTTCCCAGAATCGAAGACTTGTTTGACCAACTTTAGGGTGCCAGTTATTTCTCTAAGATAGACCTCTGATTCGTCTATCATCAACTCAGAGTCAGAGAATGTGACATTCCAAAAATGGCTTTCCATACACGATATGGTTACTTCAAATTTCTAATCATGTCATTTAGTCTTATTAATGCCCCATCTGATTTCATGGACTTGATGAACCGCGTATTCAAGCAGTACTAGGACATGTTCATCATAGTTTTCAGAGATGATAGCCTAGTCTATTCCCGCAGATAGTGCGATCATATAGACCATCTTAGAACAGTACTTTAGACTCTCATAGATCATCAGCTATTCACCAAATTCAGTAAATACGAATTTTGGCTAATGTCAGTAGCATTCCTTGGTCATATCATTTTTGGTAATGGCATTATAGTAGATCCTCAAAAGACCAAAAGAGTAAGAAACTGGCCTCGCCCTTTTTCTTCATCAGATATCAGGAGTTTCTTGTGTTTGGTTGGCTATTACAGATGGTTTTTTAAGGGATTTTCTTCTATTACATCCCCTATGTCTAAATTGACTCACAAAAAAGTCAAGTTTAAGTGGTCAGATCCTTGGGAGAAGAGTTTTCAGGAGTTGAACACTCGAGTCACCTCAGCTCTAGTCTTAGCTCTCCCAGATAGTCCAGATGGGTTTATAGTGTATTGTGATGCATCCAGAGTGGGTCTAGGTTATTTCCTCATGCAGCATGGTAAGTTCATAGCCTATAATTCTAGACAATTTAAACCCCATGAGAGGAATTATCCTACTCATGATATTGAGTTAGCAGCCGTAGTCTTTGCCTTACAGATTTAGAGGCATTACCTATACGGTGTTCATGAAAATATGTTCACGGATCATAAGAGCCTTCAGTATGTCTTTTCTCAGAATGATCTCAATCTTTATTAGAGAAGGTGGTTAGAGCTCTTGAAAGATTATGACATGAGTGTCCTTTATCATCCGAGCAAGGCCAAAATAGTGGTCGACGCTCTCAGTAGACTATCCATGGGTAGTGTTGCTCATGTGGATGACAGTAAGAAGAAGTTAGCTCAGGAAGTACATCATCTTCCCAGACTAGATATTCGCTTAGTCGATACAGATGAGGGTGGTATATGGGTTCAGAGTAGTTTAGAATAATCTCTAGTTTCCAAGGTAAAATAAAAGTAAGATAGAGATCCCAACCTTGTCAATTTGAAAGAGTCAGGTGAGCATAGTGTTTTGCATTGTCAGGGTCATCTTTGTGTTCCAGGTGTAAATAACTTAAGGCACTGAATTCTTGTAGAAGCGCATAGTGCACGATACTATATTCATATAGGGGCCACAAAGATGTACCATGACTTGCAGAAAGTCTATTGGTGGAGTAGGATGAATAAAGATGTTGCCGAATTTATGGATAAGTGCTCTACATGTCAGTAAGTTAAGATAGAGTATTAGAAGCCAAGTAGTCCTATGTAGGAGTTCATTATTCCTACTTGGAAGTGGGAAGAAGTAAACATAGACTTTGTAAGGGTTTGCCTCGAACTTGTCATCAACATGATTCAGTCTGAGTCATTATAGATAGAATGAAAAAAATCAGCCCATTACTTTCCTGTCCATACATCTTATTCAACTGGGGATTATCCCAAACTCTACATCAGGGAGTTAATCAGATTGTACAGTGTTCCACAAGCTATTATCTCAGACAGAGGTACAGATTTCACCTCTTATTTCTGGAAGGCATTCCAAAAGGGTCATGGTACCTAAGTTCATCTAAGTTCAACTTTCCATCCTCAGAAAGATGGTCAAGCAGAAAGGACAATTTACACTCTAGAAGATATGCTAAGGGCATATGTAATTTATTTCAAGGGTAGTTGGGATGACCACTTGCCTTTGATTGTGTTTTCATGCAACAACAGCTATCATTCCAGTATTCACGTAGCTCCATTTGAAGCTCTCTATAGTAGGATATATAGATCTCAAATTAGTTGGTTCAAATTTAGTGAGGCCTCAATCATAGGACCTGACTTAGTATTTGATGCCTTAGAAAAAGTCCAATTAATTAGAGAAAGACTCCGGGTTTCTCAGAGCCGACCGATGTCTTATGCAGATGTTCATAGAAAATATCTCGACTTTAAGATTGGTGACTATGCCTATATAAAGATCTCTCCCATAAAGGAGTAAAGAAGTTTGATAAGAAAGGGAAATTTACTCCCCAATATGTCAGTCCCTTTAAGATCTTAGTCGATTTTGCAAGGTAGATAATGAGCTCGAATTACCTATAGATCTAGCCTTAGTTCATCAAGTTTTCCATGTTTCTTTTCTCAAGAAGTGCATAGGTAACCCAACAGTTATTGTACCTATTCAAAGCATTGATGTTCAGAACAGTCTTTCTTATGGAGATTCCAATCGAAATCCTAAACTATTAGACTCATAGATTGAGGAATATAGAAGTCCCTCTAGTTAAACTTCTTTGGCAAAATCAGTCCGTCGAGGTAGCTAATTGGGAAGTAGAAGTAGATATGCGTGCCAAGTATCTTTACCTTTTCTCCACTAACTCAGATCAAGCTCAAGGTAACAGTTCTACTTAAGCTTACTCAGCTTCATGTTAGTGTTCATCACAAACTTGGTATGTAGTTTCATGCTCATGTTCCCATTATAAACTTGGTATCAAGTACCATTGCATATTCAGTCATACACTCATGTATTAGTTCAGTTATGTAATTATGCATCAGACATCCATTCTCATTGTGAGAAACTTAGTTATTCGAAACACTCAGTTATGCATTCATGAATTAGTTACACATACATCAGATATGCATGTTTAGTATTATATGTTCAATTTGTCAGTCATGAGATCATATACCAGTTATTTATGTTTGGTATGTACATCAGTTGTCTTGTCTCCTCTTTTAGTCAGTCTCATTCAGGGATGAATGTTCTCAAGGGGAGATATTATAATACCGCACATATTTTCCTAGCTAATTTTATCTCAAGAATGTCTAGTATTAGCTTCTAAATTGAATGATGGTTATTCCATGAGGAATTTTTAAGATTTTCCCTTTTTATCATGTGGAAAATTCAATAAGCTTTCCATTAATATAAGATTCATCCAAATTTGATAACCGGGTCAAAAGTTATGACTATTTCAAGTTCCAATTGTAAAATGCCATATTAGTCACTGGCGCACCGCGCCACAAGAGGAAATGGAATTTGGAAAATTCCAGTAGGGGTTCGCAATTATGGTGAGTCACGTCGGGTCCCAAATTAAGAATTTTCTGTTTCCCTGTGTCTTAACGCGATTTACCCCACGTCGCGCCAAAGTTACAGGTCATAAAGGAAGTGGCAACGCGATGACCCCATGTCACGCCCTCCCACAATTTCCCAATTGTCAAAGTCCAGAGACACGTCGTGGTAGCGCCGCATCACGCCAGGGGTCCAATTCAGGAAATTTTTACTAAAATTACAAGATACGTCTAGGATTAACAGGGTCAACTTCCCACCCCTATTTAAACCCTTTAACATGTGATTCAACCACTTTTCACCCAAAATACACACTTTTCTCTCGATTTTCTCTCAAGAACAAGCTAGGGTTTCTATTGGTGATTCGAATTCAAGAAGTTTTCACCATCAATCCTAACAAAATCATGAACTAAGTTATGCATAGTGTTCATTGATGGACTCCTTTCACCCATGAAGCCCAAGAATCCCTTTTCTAAATTCAAGTTTATAAATTTTCTATGTGTTTCATGATTGGGCTGCTCTTGTTCACATGAATAATGAGAAATTGAATTCTACTTCATATTGGGTGATAAATTCTACGCGGGTTAAATTATTATACATATAGATTCATGCAAACCTATGACTAAACCCTTGAATGATGAAATTAGAATTGAACCATGATTTTTAATTATTGTAAAATGATGTTTACATATTCCATGCCTTCAATATGTTTGATTAAATACCTAGATAGAGGAAAAATGCCTAAGTAGCATGATATCATGAAATCCCCATGTATGTACAAGTTATGCCTATCACATATTTTGATGAAATGCTTTTAAAAATATATTATGGATTATGATGTTAGTTATATGTTCAAGTAAATTATGCTTGGTCAGTTTCCTTCCATCGAGTACTAGGGGTACTTGTACCCAAAACATTAGTTGTGTACCTAGAGTCATGTGATGTTTTCACGATACTCTCAGTTAAGCGATGATCCTTAGACTTTATGCAGTCTTATGACTCTGAAAATCTCCATGATCAGATGAACTCAGTCAGTTCTCAGATATTAGCAGTATTTTGTTAGTCAACAGAATTGAGTAACTCAGTCCATTTTCAGTTCAGTAAATCAAGTTTAGTGTCTATTCAGATGGAAGTAGAAATTAGCATCGAGCGAACCCAAGGATGGGAACTCACCTGTTATATGAGGGTGTGATTCTTAGAAGTAATCCTTGCATTCCACAACTATTTAGCCAGCATACGTTGAGACATCATAACCAGCTATATGAGGGTATATGAGGTGGCTTAGCCTGCTATACGAGGGTTCCTACCATTCTCACTAGAGTTACCTATTATATCAGGGTCACTCACATGTTGTCCTTACTAGTGGCACGGTATTGACACCCTTACAATTAGGGATAAGATTGGACCTTATTTCGGCTATAATGCATCATTTGGGGCATGTTAGTTAGATGAATACCTCCCACAGTCTCAGTATCAGTCTTAGTAAAAGAACTCAGATTGTTCTTTCGAATTCAAGACTGTCAGATATAGTAAACTCAGATACAGTATGGAACTCATCTAGTTCCATTAGATTCAGGACTGTCAGATACAGTCACTCATGTTATCAGTTATTAAATTCAATCATTAGTCATGGTAGTCATCAGCATACTTATAGTATCACGATTTCAGATATAGTTACTATGTATGCATGCATGTATTCTCATGTTCATATTAATCAGTTAGCCAGTATTGTTCATGCATATGAACCTCATGCATTCATCCTACCTCACATGCATACTAGTACATTCAAAGTACTGACGCATTTGGACTATAGTGTCTTATACCATAGGTTTAGAGACACGAGCTCCAGAGCATCCGTAGATTCTAGTTTCAGCCGTCATAGTTAGAAGTGAGTCCTTATCCTTCGAGGACATGATGATATATCTATCATCTTATCAGTTAATTTATTAGTTGGGGTTAGTTGGGGACATGTCCTATCAACTCCTTACTCATTTAGACATTCATGTTTAGAGACTTTCTAGACTATCATGTTTCAGACTTCAGTATTTTCAGTTTTATTTTGGGTATTTTATTACCCCAAATAGATGTTATATTATTCAGATTATGTTCAGTTTTGAACCTTACGGCCTTTCAGTTCATGTTTCTACATTATTCGATATTTTATGCAGTATACAGGTACAAATATCAGTCATGGGTTAGCTTGTGGTCCTTCAAGGTCATGAGCACCGTGTAACATTCCGGGTACCATATCCAGGGTGTTACTGCTCACCCTCATAATATACATTAACAATTAAGAACACACTCATTTCTTTCTGCTACTTCATTGATTGTAACACATGAAATAATACCACTTCTTTATTTAGCCTAAATAAGAACTCATTAGCTCGCAAATCAATCAACACACATTTGGTTAAAAGGAAACGTCAACACAAGATTATGGGCACCTCGAAGTCCATCTCGTAATCCAAAATAACAAAATCTATAGGAAATATGAAGCTATCAACCTTCACTAGAACATCATACAAAATACCAACAAGTCATTTTACCGACCTATCCGTCATCATAAGTAGCATATTGGTGGGTGTGGGGTCTCTGAAACCCAACTTTTTATAAACTGCTAGCGGCATCAAATTGATGTTATCTCCCAAGTTTCATAGAGATTTTGCAAAGTGAAGAGGCCCAATAATGCATGGGATAGTAAATGCTCCCGAATTTTCCTTTTTCTGCACCAGAGACCTTGTGGAAATAGCACCACAATGATGGAGATTGTCCATCAGCTCAAAACTAACTGACCACTTCTTTGTGATGAGATATTTCATGGACTTTGGGTAATCAGACATTTGCTCCAATGCCCACACCAATAGCAGATTAATTATCAACTACTTAAGCATAACCATAAATTTGCCAAACTTTATGTCATCAGTCTTTTTCTTCAACCGATGGGGAAATAAAATAGGTGGTTTTGGAAGAGTGGTAACCACCACTTCTTCCTCCTTACCCCTATTCTTCTCCAAATCACCAACCTGCTGACTATTGGATGGTGCATCATCAATAACATTATCCAATTTCCTCGACTCCACCGGATGATCAATCTCTGCTTCTTCAATATAAATCTGCAACTATATCAACTATAGGCTTTCCCATAGGAAGTCTTGCCAATAGCTTACCACTTCTATTAGTGATTGCCATTCATGAACCATCCTTTCTTAGGTTGTGCACTATGTCGCTTCGGACGGTGCATCCTTCCTCTAATTGAATGCAATAGAAAGTTGGTTCATTTGTTGCTCCAATTGTTTTATTAAAGTAGAGTGAGTTTCAACTAGTTGGTTCATTGAGGATAACTTTCTTTTCATCTCAGTCACCCAGATACTTGTTGCTTCTACTCCCTTCAATAGCTTGGCCATCATATCCTCCATGGATATCTTCCCCGAACTAGTTACAGTGGCCTCACGGTTTCTAGGAGGGACATACAACCCACTCTTGTCACCCGTACTATTCCAATTTCCTTTATCACGATCCTTGTATCCAAATTTATCATAGTAGTATCGACCATGGATTCCTTGGCCACCACCTCAGAAACCCCCTTGATTATTCATGTAATTGGCTTTCTCCTCAAAATCAAAGTTAGCCCTTCCCAGTGATGCTACATCCTTAACCTTCTCTGTCTTTCCCAATAATAAATGCTTGGTGAGAAAATCCATCTATGTCTTTATGTGAGCTATGTCTTGGTCACTCTCTTCTTCTCTTCACCTCTATTCTACAGTCATGCCTATAAATAAAGTAGAGCTTGCTACCTCAAAATCCCTGGTATGCCACGATCTACTTTCTTTTGTCATAAGATCAAGTAAGTCAGCTACTTTAGGGAAGGTGAGGTCCATGAATGACCCACCTGCCGCATTGTCCACAACTGGCTTAGTCATAGAGTTTAATGCCCGATATAATATCTCCGTCAAGTGGAAATTGGTCATCTGATGATTTGGGCACTGCATAAGCTTCTTCTTGAACCTCTCCCAAGTCTCATGGAGAGCTTTAGTTGGCAGCTATTAGAAATTACTTTTTTTGTCTCTCAACCATACCCTATTGGATGGCTGAAAGAATCTTTCTAGGAAATCATCTTTTAGTTGCCTCCAATTAGTAATAGAGTCAGGAGTTAGCCCATTCAACCAAGAAGTTGCCTTTCCATATAGAGACAACAGAAATAGCCACAACCGAATAGAATTTTGTCCAACCTCTAGGTTGTCAAATGACTTGCATGTTGAGATAAAATTTACCAAATGCATATTTGGGACATCACCCGCAAGTCCACCAAATAATCCTTTGAGATGCAATAGTAGGATCATAGTGCTTGTAATATTAAACATGGATTGGGTTGCTAAGGGTAGTGAAATATTAGCCCCTGTCGCACTAGCTCCATCCATATCATCATCATCATCATCCATATTAAATTAAGTGGCTTGGCGTTCTAGTCTCGCCCCAGTAGGGTGATTTCTGTTGACATTCCTATTTGTCGGTGCAGACAAATTATCTGCATGCCTTGGATTGATTTGAGCTAGTAAATCATCATCACCCAGATCCTCATTATCTGGGTTTTGTCGCCAGCCTGCATTATTTGCATTCTATTGGTTTACTTGTGCAGTTGCCAAGGCGGCTAGTCTAACTGCTTCCTGCTGAGTAGCTACTCTTTTGTGATCCTGTTGACCATCCATTTTGCTAATAAGTTGAGGTTTCGGATGAATAAGTAATAAAGGTTCACCAGATCTTCGAGTACTTGGCATACAAGATAATCACCCTGTACATAACAAAAACAATAAATAAAAAAGTAAAATTTTGGGAAACTTTGACCAAAGGTCAAGTAACAAACACAAACTTAATTGACAACTGCATTCCCCAGTAACAACACAAAAATTTGATACACCCAAATTATAACTTTCTTACGAAAGTGTAAGCGGTTGCTATCAAATATAGAACCCAACTGGGTTGTGTGTCGAATCCACCGGGAATACTGTGTTCACTAAGTATTAAGTTTGTTAGTAGACTGTTGATCGAAGTTTTCGGTATAAAGGGGGTTTTGATATATTAACAAATTTCTTTCATATTTATATCACACATGGTACAGCTACTGAGAGTTAATATAGATGTAATTTCAATGAGAATAAATTAACTAGAGTTATGCTCACCAAGATATTCAAACACTTAGAGTTGTGAGTATGCGCTCGAATTCTAACTTAGGTGTTCCATTACAAGAATTATTAAATTCTAAAAATTACCCACATGTTTCACAACCTAATGAGCGTTTTGATAATGCTCAACTTATAAGTCAATTTTGTGCAATGCGGTCGTCTTCAATAAATTAACCCAACTTTGGAGTCGGGGTCGAATCCACAGGGAACAATGTGAGTGGGATTAAACTCGTTTGAAACTAAAGCTACAAGTTAAATTAAAACAAATGATATGAGAAGATAAAATGAGGTTATTTGATGATCAACAAATAATTGTTGGTCACTTTAGTTTGAGTGTTTGTAATCAAGAGTTTATGGAAAACCATAATTATGTTCACTATGGGTTTTGGTACTTGATAGATGCTAATAGTGATTCAACATTCTCACAACAGGTAGGAACAACAAATTATCTTTATCGAAGTTATGCTTAAATGTCTCTTGACCTACTTAAGAATTTAATTACCTAATCCTCTTAGACATAGGGAATTTATATTCACTGACCAGACTTCACCTCAGGTTAATTAACCTTGTTAAAACATCAATTATTAAACGAAATATTGGTGGCTTCTAAGTCCCTATCAATAATTCACTTCCTATTATAGTTGATTTCTTATCTCAACCATATCAAATAAGATGTTATCTATCATTTCCAACCAACAGACGATAATTAAAACCTCAGAATTATCAAGGAGTCTGATTACCTTTAGATTCTTGAACACTTAGTAACTTACCAAGACCTAACCCATAGATCCCATAATTTGGGTTAAAGGGATTTAGCCACTCATAATGTAATAATTGATACAACAAGTTGAATTCATAATTTTAAATATGAACTTACAACAAGATGATTGGCAAGGAGTGTTTCTTAGATTAGATCAAAGTAGAAATCCCAAAGTAATGATTAAAATCTCTTCAAAGTAATTACTTTTTCAAGCTGAGAAACTAGAGAGAGAAAATAACAAAAATATGTGTCTCAAAACTAAGGTTCAGAACCTCCCATACCAGCCGATATGTTCTGCCTCCTTTTATAATTAGAAAACCCTAATATATGCCTTAAATAGTTCACCCTAATTGTGGAAACAAAGTCACAGAGTTAAGTAATTTCTCGGGCAGGTGACGCCATCCATGATGCCCTATCAGGAGGCTGATGACTTATCATAAATGTCGTCAAATCCTCTTTGCCTTTGGTATTCACTGCCTTAGGCTGACAACAATTTTTGAAGACGTATTAGCACCTTGACGACTTATTGCGAATGTCGTCACGTCTCTACCTCAGCTCTCATATTCTGCCTTAGGCTGATGCCATTTTATATGACCTATCATATCCTTGATGACTTATCACAATATGTCATCACAATTCTCAAATGAGGTCCATTCTCTATCTAAGACTGACGATGAAGCTAATAACTTATCACAGGGTTGACGACTTATCAGGAATGTCATCATCCACCCTTCTCTTTTTTTCGCTTCAGATTTCAACTCTTTTGCTTCCATCCTTGTTGGTTCTCTAGCATCTTAGCTTCTACTGCAAAATCAAAGATAAAACAATCAAAAACGATAAATGTTTCTTAAGACTTTGTAATTATTCTCAGTTAAAATCCTCAAATGTGTTAGCATCAGCTCACACATCAACACCCTTAACTTAAAACAATTGCTTGTCCTCAAGCAACTCAAACACAACAAAGATAATACAAAGTACATTTGGCAGTCAATCATCTATATCATCGCAAACATCTTCATCATCTCCAATGTCAGTCAATTCAAGAACTATGTACATTATTGAAGAACAACAATGCAACACACAGGAATCAAGATATGGCATCAATTCAACAACAACAACTATTCATATATCAAGCTTACATTATCCAAACAAGTTAGCAACTAGTACTGTAACCAGTTTGCCCTCACTAAAAAGAAGTCCCATTTCACTTTTATCAAACATCACATATGTAACCATGGGGACAATCAAAAGACACTCACTCTCAGAATGAATTTCCGATCAATGTTTGCCAAATACCATAGGCTTGCCCTTATTTTCATTTCCAAGATTTTTAGACAGGTCAGCTAGGATCACTATAGGTCTTCTCTTAGGCATGTAATGTAGGCTAGGGGCTGGTATGATACTCGGTGAAATTTAAAGTGACTAAGCCTCCTTGACACTACACTAGATTCGGGGGTCTCACTTATTAACCTTTTTTTGTTCTTCTCTTTTCTTGATCACACATATTCAGGATGGGTGCGGTCTTTTTTACAATCATTTCTTTTTTTCATGACTTTTCTTTTCTTTTTCTTTTTCACCGCACCTTGCTTTTTATTCTTTTTTTTTAATCTACTTTTCTTCATACTCATTTTACAACAAGATGAATAGTAATGAGTGTTTCTTAGATTAGATCAAAGTAGAAATCCCAAGGTAATGATTAAAATCTCTTAAAAGTAATTGTTTTAGCAAGACAAGAAACTAGAGAGAGAAAATAACAAAAATATGTGTCTCAAAATTTAGGTTTGGAACCTCCCATACGAGCCGATATGTTTTGCCTCATTTTATAATTAGAAAACCCTAACATATGCTTTAAATAGTTGAATCTAATTATGGAAACAAAATCATAGCGTTCAGTAATTTCTTGGACAGTTGACGCCATCCGTGATGCCCTATCAGAAGGGTGACGACTTATCACAAATGTCATCAGCTCCTCTTTGCTTTTGGTATTCGCTGCCTTAAGTTGATGATGGTTTTGATGACCTATCAGCTCCTTGGCGACTTATAACAAACTTTATCATGTCTCTACCTCATCTTTTATGTTCTGCCTTAGGATGACGCCAATTTTGACAACCTATTAGCTCCTTGAAGGCTTATCACAAAATGTCCTCACAACTCTCAACTAAGGTCCATTCTCTATCTAAGGCTAGCGATGAAGCTCATAACTTATCATAGGGCTGACGACTTATCAGAAATGTCATCAGCTACAATTCTCTTCTTTTAGCTTTGATTTCAACTCTTTTGCTTCCATCTTTTTTAGTTCTATAACGTCTTAGCTTCTAATGTAAAATCAAAGATAAAACAATAAAAAATGACAAAAGTTGCTTAATACTTTGCAATTATTCTCAGTTAAAAGCCTCTAATGTGTTAGCATCAACTCACACATCATATTTCACCCTTTACATCTCTCAAACTTAAAGGATTTATGCATTATTCAATAACACTCTCATGAGGGTTGATCCTATTAAGGAATCAACCCGTTCAACCAAAGGGTAAACCTATGGAGTTCATATGAATCACTTTTATTCCCAACATCCACTTTCTTGTCAGAAAAGTGGTGTTTATGGGCACGTTTCTCAAGTTTTCAACCAAGAGATGTCATTATAATGAAAAAATATTCATGTAGTTTTGATAGATGTTAGAAATCGAATCAATTCACAACCCCAAAATAGTTCTCTACATCAAGGCTCTCATAACCCTAGTTATGGGAGTTTAGCTACTCATCTCCATATAAGAAATCAAAGATATATTGATGTTCATAAATGGCTTCAAAAGAGTACTAACAAAAGTCACAATATTGTTCTTCTTAATCTTCAATGGAAAATATAAAAACTAATAATTAGCTCTTAATCTCTAGAATCAAATCTAAGTAAAAAGTGTTACAAAACTCTCAATAGATGAGAAAGTATGAAACTAATGACCAAAGATGCGGAATAAACCCTAATACTTGGTATTTATATGAGACCAAAATTACGGTTTTAAAATTCAAACTTTGAATTTCTGCTTCATGGTCGACAGGTGAAGCGATAGTTTGTCAAAGGGCCAACGGTCCATCGCCTACACCATCCCTAGACCTCCAGTACTTCAATTTTCTATTTTTGATCGATGGGTAAGGCGGTAGTTTATCAAGGGGTCGATGGTCCGTCGCCTGGGTCTTCGCCTGACTTCTAGTGGTTCCTGATTCTATTTCTTGATGATGACTAAGGCCGACAGTTCATTGCACAGTTAATGGTTCATCGCAGGATATCCAGAGTCACTTTTTTCTATTTTTGGGTGATGATTCAAGCTGATGGTTCATTACAAGGTCGACAGTCAGTTGACTAAATCATCGCTGATCATTTTTCTTTTTCTTTGCCTAGTTTAATCCAAGTCATCCTTCATCCAATTTTAATCCTAAAATCACTAAAGTACACTGTTAAATAAATAGTAGTTACTTGAAAACACACAATTATCCTAAGGTAAAGGTCTAAAATATTTCATTAAATATTGAAACATCAAGCATAAGGAAACTTTGTTCAACAACCCAATATCGGATGAATTTTCCTAATATCTCCACCCTAATGATACACATGAAGATCTAACTCTTGAGCTAGAAGGATCTCCTCAGCTATCAAGCAGTTAGGCAAGGCACAAGAGATACATGCAGTTCAGATAGGCTAGAAAGAAGAAATCGCTAGACAAAGAACTAATTATCAGCACAAATGCCGAATCCTCTACCATGAAAGATCCAGGTAAGAAAAAATGCTTCATCTTCCATGACAAAGGACACTTTGCAAAACGATGTCCCAAATTACAAAGGCGATGAGTAAAAAAACAAGCCTCCATTTCTTGTCCTAATGATATTGATGATCCTAATCCAGCTGCAGAAGATATGCCCATCTCCACTTTTATCATGGAGAATGGAACATCTGAGGACATCTTCATTGGCTAACTATAATTATTCATTAGTGGATAGTCATTTGATGCCAACGATCACCTCTATGCTAGTGAATGTGTCAAAGGTGCTAAAGTTGTATTACAACAATCAATCCGATTTCCAAAGTAGGAATGTCCATGTATGTTAGAGGAATATTCTAGCAAGCCAATGGTCTCTCAACCAGTCTTCAAGCAATAACAACTGACTAGTGATCCAGTCCTAAAAAAAGTGCAAGAACTAACAATAGAGGCGGGAAAAACCATTAATGCAATTCCATCCCTGCCTCAGGACTTCTATATTTTCATAACGATAAAAAATCTTCCAGAAAGAAGTCAATACATGATCTTGTTGGACTACATGTAGGAAATCCTGCTGGAAGCCTTCTGCAAAGATGTGAGCTACAGGCAGGCTATCGTCTTGGCCTTGAATGGACTATGCAAGAAGAGATTTATACTAAAGCAGACTTTGAGGACTACCCAGTTCTTGATTATCATTATGGTAGGAGCAATCTTGTTATGAAGTTTGACTATTTCTATTCAAGCCATCGAGCAGGATCACAACAAAAGATATTATTTAGGAGATTCAAACTACCTATTCCTCCAGACGACGAGCCTAAGGTAGTCAAGCAAACCAGGCAGTTCAGACAAAGAAGCCCAGCAGATCACAAGAAGAAAAATGATAGCTACTTCATATACAAAAAACCTGGTTACTTTATAGAAGATTGTCCTCAACTCAAGAAGCTATAAGACACTGTCTACCTCTTTGAAGGGATAGTTGATAATATCTATCTTAATTAAGTGGGTGAACTTTAATTGGTCTTCTCGATGGAAGAAGAATCTATGGAGGACACAATCTTATCCATAGATGTTAATGCAGAATCATTAGACATCAACACCAGTACCGGAAAAGACGACCATAAATCAGCAAGTCAATCTCTTACGTTTAACACATCAGGAATATTATCTTCCAGAATAGCAGATTTCTCTCCAGATCTATTTAATAGATATATGGATCCTTCAGATCCATCTATCCAGACTTTCAACAAGCTTTAGGTATTCAACAGGCACAACAAATTTATCATGAAGCCGTTCGGAGAACATCCGAGATATCTTTTCTGTTATGTGTTCATCATACTAGCCGATGATTCCCAACAAGGACTCCTAAGGTTATTTTGGTACATGCGCCACTAGTACTTACCATCATGGAGTTTGGGCGTTATGCTTTCAAGCATCACGATTGAATCCAACCAACTCCATAAGGATTCATACCATACTAAATTCGATGCTCTAAAGATTCTTGTAATGCAATAGTCTTTATGTTGTATCACCTTGTAGGAATCACAGGCCATAATGTCCAAGCCCAGTCAAAAATTTCAATACTCTTAAAATTTCCCAATTTAAGGCTCTCTCTCGAAGATGAATACTGTGAAGAGCAATGCTTCACTCTATCACTCTGAAATAGATGCATTCAAACGAAGAAGGACTTCAATATAGATGAGGTCCGACTAATACAAAAAGAAAATTAGCCATCGTATGAAATCAAAACTGATGAAGTCATAAGCATACGGTTGAAGGCTCCACCTCTAAAATATAGAGATTGATCCAAAAGAAAGAGTTACTTCACTAGATAAATAAAGAGAAGCTTGGACGGCTAAGAATGCCTCATGTAGAAGCATGACATAGATTCATGGATGGAAGAAGGATACGCAAGAATACCGCCACCAGCACTATCCAACACTATTTGAAAGACGACATCAGATGACATGTGCAAGAATGTTACCCGCTCCAGTGGGTTACCCTTCCTAGTGTGTTACCCTCTGCAATGGGTTACCCTTCCCAGAGGGCTACCCTCTTTTCTAAGAAAACCCTGTCAGATGGGTTACCCTCGCCAATGGGTTACTTATTCAAGTGACTTACCCTTATCTCCAAGGAAACCCTCCATAGTGGGTTACCCTTTCACATAGGTTTTTGAAACTGCTGACTTAACTCCTTAAAGACAAGGAGTTTATCCACCTGCTTGTAAGATGCCTGTGAAGTTGCTGATGCACCTGCTTGCAAGCAGCTGAGTCACCTACTTGCACATGCTATCACATGACAATAACATAGTTTTTTTTGGTTTTTTTTGGCCTCCCACATGTTATTATGGCTCGGTGTGACAAAAGATAAGACTTATCTAGTTATAACTGATAATGCTTATCCCTTCCCCAAGGATAAAACTTATCCATATTAACGGATAATGCCTAGCCTTTACCTGTTAGGATAGGAATAATAATATTTCATTTGTTGTTTATCCGTAGCTTAGCTTAGCTAGTAAGCTTCCTTCCTCTATAAAAGAAAGCCTAGGACTTTAGGTTAGGGGCATCAACTTCTCTACCTAGATTAGCTTCTCTACCTAGATCAGCTTCTCTACCTAGATCATCCTCTCTACCTTAAAACCTCTTGTATAGTTTCTCTACTATCAATGAAAATATTTGTTGGCTAAACTCTCTTGATCTTGCTTTCTCTCTTCCAAAGGGATGGGTACTTCGATCCTTTAGGTCAGAGGAGAGGGTAAGGAAATACTACGTTGAAGTGGTAGCTTGTTGCGATGACAACAATGGCACCTCAAAGTTACTTTCCATGATTATGAAATATACGTTTCTTTGTCCACGTGACATAAGTGTCTAAGTACATTCCATGCATAATGAAGTTGTCTTTTTCCATGTGATGTAGATATCTAAGGCCTTTCCATGTATATGAAACGAAATTGGTTTAGTCCATTCCATAGCTTTCCAAAATGATCCAATATTTGTGAGAGAACATGCAAATCTGGGGTCTACCTTAGTACAACTTTTTTTCTGTGGCTGTTTTGAGGGAAACATGCCAGAGAGAGCTTCTGAAAAACCTATTTTAGGCTAATACAAAATGGTTGAGTACTACGGAGACAAGGTATCTCATGTGGTCTAAGACTGGCAAAGTCAAGCCATCCCTTTTTTCGGTTGTGAAGGCTTTGTTGCCGAGGCAAAACATCCTTGATGTATAGATTATAATTCCAGAGTCAAACTATCCCATTAAGGGTTCTGATGGCTTCGTAGCTAAAAAGCAAGCCATCTATATGGATGTGTAGCTCAGTCTTAGAAAAGCTGTGACATGTCATTTAAAGGCTTTGATTTTATATGGCACACCGCCTTTATGGACGTGAATAACCTATCATATTGGAAAGGTTGATCTTTGTGTCTGTGGTGTTGATGAAATCTTTGACTTGTTAAGGTATACCACCTCCAAGGTGTTGAAACCTATTGGAAAGTTAGGCTCTCTGTCTGTGGTGTCTGAAGAAATCTTTGATTTTATAAGGTGTACCACCTACAAGGTCGTGAAACCGCCTTTCATGTTAGAAAGTTTGGGGTCTACTGCCTGTCTGCCTGGCTGCTCTCTTCGGTAGTCTTTCGTGTCCCTCTTACTCCCTGTCTATTTGGTATCAGAGGCATCCCCACTCCCAGAGGTTAGGAGGAAACAAGAGTTTGCATGCACCTCTGCTGATTGCAAATGCGTGAGCCATCTTTATATTTTTATCTATAGTATTTAGTTCTACTTGTCAAAACTACTCCTCTTAAATCTGTCCTTAGTTTTTGCTTCCAAGTTTTACTACTCATTTCTTGAACATATTAGATTCATAGTTTTAATTTCATTATTAGAGTCATTATTAGTCACTTTCTTTCCTTAATACGAGATTCCACAAATACCAAGATGTGACTATGGGTACTTTACATGTTATCCTGGATACTGGGACACTTGTTGTAACTTTATTTCCAGATCTTACAATGTCTCTTTCTGATCTAAACTTAACCGAGGCGATAAAAATCAAAGTCCAAATCCTTGACATACCAGAGGCTAGCTTTTATCCTACTATACACCACCAAATATCTTGGCAAATGCAAAACCACGAGGACACTCTTTCCATGCCAGGTGACAAGACATCCTTTCCTTATCCATAGATACGGCTCAACGAACCACCCTTGGTGTAGAAATGTCAAATGAAGTGTCTAGGGAAGAACTTCTAAAAATCACTCTAGATGTATGTGTAAACTGTTACAAGAAGTTGAGATTCCATTTTCAGCGTCTCCAAACCTTATCTGATGTGACCCCTCACAAAACATCTTTGCCTATACAAATGGTAATCGCCAATGATGTATATCCAGAAGAAGAAAGCTAAGGCCCGGTATATGTCTCCCACTCATTCGAAGGGATCATGAGAGATAATGATTAGGTCCAGCAGTTCAATTACGAGGGATGTAATCTACACTGGTTCAAATGTCCTTTCATGAGACACTGGCCATGGGTCATCAATTGTAGCTGTCCAGATTGTAACACAACCTAGCCAAATGGTGGTGATGATGAATACAGTGATTCAGGTCGTGCCACACTTATAGAGGTACTAGAAAAAAGGAGACTGGCTACTTAATTTTCCATAGTCCTCTAGACACCTCCTTGCTATCCTTCATTAATCATCATGTGTTCTAAGACTGGCAAAGTTAAGCCATCCCTCTTTTGTGTTGAGAAGTCTTTGTTGCTGAGGTAAACCATCCTTGATGTATAGCTTGCAGTTCTAAAGTCAAGCCATCCCATTAAGGGTTGTGAAGGCTTTCTATCTAAAAAGTAAGCCGACTATACGGATGAGTAGCTTAGACATAGGAAAGCTATGGCGTGTCGATTAAAAGGTTTGAATTCATATGCCATGCCGCCTATATAGACGTGAATCACCTGTCATGTTGGAAAGATTAGTCTCTGTTTTTGTTGTGTTGATGAAAGCTTTGACTTACTAAGGTATACCGCCTCCATGGTGTTGAATCCTATTGGAAAGTTAGTCTCTGTGTCTGTGGTATTCGACGAAGGGTTTGATTTCATATAGCGTGCCGCCTATATAGTTGTGAAACTGCCTTTAATGTTGGAAATTTTGGGGTCTGCTGCTTGTCTACCTGGATGCTCTCTACAGTAGTCTTCCGTGCCCCTCTACCTCCCCGTCGATTTGGTATTAGAGCCATCCCTACTCCAAGAGGTCTGGAGAAAGCAGGATTTTTCATCCACCTCTGCTGATTGAAAATACGTGAGACAACTTTACCTTTTTATTCTTAGTCTTTAGTTTTACTTGTCAAAACTACTCCTCTTAGGCTCATTTTTAGTTTTAGCTTCCAAGTTTTAGTACTCATTTCCTATACATATAAAAGTCATAATTTCATTTCAATTGTCAGAGTCAATATTTTTCAGCATAGTAGTCTATGTCTTGTACATAATCGAGTTGTAGTTACTTCCTTAGATCCTTAGCACAAATATATAGAGTCAGTCCATAAAAACACAAAAAGATTTTCATTTTTTTTGGGGTCTTTTAGCATATATCTCTAGAACAAATACATTGAGTCTTTATAAGTAAAAAAACAAACATATGTCTTCCCTTGAGTCTTCTTATTTTGGTCGGTCCAGTTCATGTAGATCTTTAGCTCAAGTAAATATGTCCCCTTCCAAAACTCTGTCATCCAAATTTGATTACCTATATGAAGTAGATGTGTTACCAATAGAACAAAAGATATCTTCAACACATCTGCCTCTCCTAAGCACTTACTCTTCCTTTACAAAAAAGGCATGTAACCCATAGATGCAGATCCGTTCTTTGGTGCCGCAGGGACCGAAAAGAGTCAAAGAATATTTGTTTCCTCGAAACCAGACCAGCTCCTAGTCTTGCAACTTAGGAGGAACAGTTCTTCACTCTATAGATGACGTAAAATTTTCAAAGACAGTAGAGGAATTAAGGCTTCAACCATATCGACTTTGGTGCTGTTAGGGTTGTGTTGTCATATTATGGAAGAAAAGGCCAGCCCCTGGTGGCACATCTTTCCCTCCTTGATACCAGGTACAACAAATACCAACATGCCAACTTGTGAACATCAAAAATCACACTAAATGTCGGGACAATCTGTATCAATATATTCACTAACTTCAATATGTCCCTCTCTGCTACGTATCTGATGATGGCATTAAAGATCCATGTCCAGGTACTCAGAGCACCACATGCCAGAGATGCCATCAAACCAATTCTCTTCTACTAGGTAGCATGGCGGGTTCAGAATTATGCTATGGATCTATCCCTTCCAGGTGGTGGCGATGCTCTGTTCTTGAATATAGATGCCACCAATGGAACAACTCAGTGTGTCCAAACCCAAGGCAGATACCCAGAGATAAACTTATAAATGTACTCCCAGATTCATGGGTCAAAAACTATGAGAAGCTTAGAGAATATCCTCAAACTCTTCAGTCCAAGCAGCCAACCTTTGCTAGAAGAAGTGACAGCACCATCACAATTAGCTTCAACCACTCACACCTAAAGAAGCCTTTCAAAACCATCTTCTCAATCCACATGTATCAACCTTCTGATGAAATCCCACTGTTAGACAGCCAAAGGCTAATAGACGACCCAGGGTTCATGTGTTGGCTCATAGACAGCTGTATGGAAGAGCATGATTGGATACACCACTTCGATTATGATAGCCAATATACCATTTGGTGCAAACTTCTTTTCCCGGGACACTGTCCATGGAAGTAGAATTATAATGCCACTTATGCCAAGGGTCCACCTCACCCTCTCCACCACTTACCAAAACAACCAAAACTAAATAAAACCAGCCCGATACCAAACTCCTCATGATATCTCACTCTAGCATTGATTACTCAGATGAATTCCTGCCAAACAAACCTTTTGAAAAGGATAACACGAGCCATACTCCAAAGATACTAGAAAAACTGTTATCCTGCCATCCAAAAAAGAAGATGCCCCTCAGCAACATTGAAGCAACACTCAACTGGCAATCTAAAAATTCAATATACCAAAACACAATGCTATCCAGCATTGATCAATCCTTGAAGAATATTGCTCACTCTAAGATTAAGTTGGCGAGCAAAGTCAAAGCAATGACCAAGAGAGAAGAACAAACATCAACTCATCTTGACAGACTTATTCGCTAGTTAGAGCTTAGGCTCCAATCCAAGTAGTATGATATATGTCTGCCATGCACTTCGATGTTTTATTTATTCGACCAGCAACAGAAGGAAGTGGTTTCTATTAAGGAACAAATTAAATAGCTGAGACACGGCAGGTTTCAGCCCTAGAGAACCCTTAACTCATTACCAAATCTAACCTTTCCCACTCCTACTTCGAGCTTCCATATGCTGATATCCCTAGATTTTGAAGAAGAAAAGAAGTTTGATATTGCAAAAAATGTGTGGGATTGGAAATATGCCATCACTATCAAGAGAAAAGCTAAAGAAACTCAGAAGCAGACCAAGAGGAAAATAGAGTCTGATACAATCAAAGGGACCATGATGATCTTGAACTACGACATCACATTCCAAGATGACAATCATATAATCCACAAGACAGAAGTGCCATATGAAGATATAGAATGGAACACCTTGCTAAAAGATGGCTTTCTCAACCACAAGTGGTTACCACCCTATCGAGATACAAATACTAAATCAGACCAACTTGTCCCAAGTCTGTATAGCTTTAACATCGATGATGATGCCATCCCAGATCTATAAGCTACAACAGTCTTTTATTAAGTTGAAGAATGTCTGAAGTTTAATGAAAGGATCCAGGATGCTAATACCAATGATCCTATTTCAAATAAAGGATATTTCTCTAATACAGAGGCATACACTAACACTAGCGATAACTTTCCAGCTGATGGATACGTGAAAAACAGCGAAGAATCTGTCGATTTAGGAGAATATGTTGAGGATACTCCTAAGTCCTCAATTAAATATCCAGAATAAGAATATCCATCGATATACATGAACCATTCAAAGAAGCCATAGGTTTTCAAGGTTGTCGACGACCAAGATGGGATGATGGACGATCCAATCCCAGAAAGAAGGACAAATGTATGTACACCGGCGAGAAAAATAGTAGAAACCATCTTTCACACCTTCACTCTCGATGACATAAAGATTTTAGCCTAGCCACAGCAGATCTAGGACTTCTACACTTGGATGGAGACGAAGAATCTGGCCAAGCTGGAGAAATACATGATACTCTCAAAGTTCACATCCATATTCTCCAACATACTTAGAGATTAGTGGAAAGCTCTTGATATTTTAGAAAAGAACACATATCTAAAATCCCAAGACTTTTCCTTTAAAATTAGTATCCTACTCTAGCTATTTTGTGGAGATATAGGCTCGAGGTACGAGAAGCTCCAACAACAACTCTTCAAAATAAAGTGTTTATTGTTCAACAGAAATGCCATTGATATTCACTTCTAGATAAGGCGAAGATCTACTTTGAGTTGGGAAGGGATATGGACATGAAGCAAGCCTCTGTATCATCACTGTCGCTGATGCTAGAAACCATTATGACGATAATATAGAGGAGAAGTTCAAGTCCATAACCATCCCACAAATAGGCTACATTCGATAGGGCATCTTCTAGGCTCTCGACAAAATATGCATCAAGAGGACCATGCTGAAGCAAATTATGAAAAACAATCTAGTCCTTAATCGAGCCTGTAGCAAAGACAACCTCGTCCCCAAGTCTGACTGCTCCTGCCCTCATAGTAAGACGAGTACAAAAAGATGGTTGTTGTTCAAGAGGTTCAAATTACCAAGGCCTCCCAATGATAGGAGTAGGGTTACCAAGCAAACCAAGTACTTCAGACGGATGAGCCCAGCCAGCTATAAAAAGAAAGATGATTGCTGCTTTATCTGTAGAAAGCTTGGCCACTTTGCCAGAAATTATCCTCAAACCAATAAGTCAAAGCACTCCATCCACCTCTTTGAAGAGATAGCCAATCACACAGGAATCTATCTCAGTATGGTAGATGACATCAAATTGATCTTCTCGCTAGAATAAGAACGGATGGAGGACATCCTCTTTTCCATAGATGTATATATAGAAGCAGGCGACATCTACGCCAATGATCTTTTCCAAATATCCAGCAATGGTGAAGAGTACCAGCATCAGGCCAGCTAAATCTTCATCCCTAATACGATAGGGATACTGTCTTCTGTGCTAGCAGATTACCCTCTAGATCTATTCAAGAAGTATATGGATCCCTTCGATCCATCCATCCTCTAAGAAAGAAGAACCTTATATGAGCTCCAAATGTTCATAAAATATGGCGGATCAATCATAAATCCATTTGGAGTACACTCGGAAT
The DNA here is from genome assembly GCF_002878395.1 of Capsicum annuum. Lineage (NCBI taxonomy): Eukaryota > Viridiplantae > Streptophyta > Magnoliopsida > Solanales > Solanaceae > Capsicum > Capsicum annuum. The sequence goes on along the minus strand of NC_061122.1, from coordinate 73,171,687 downwards.
TTCTCTTCTTCCACGTGTTTATCGCACTAGCCAACGACTTCCTTCAAGAACTCCTGTGGCTATTCTGGTATCTATGCTGATGTTTCAGCTTTTGACGGAACATTTTAAGCCTTTTTCTTAGGATAATTATCTGTTTTCAAGCAACTATTATTCTATTTAATAGGGTATTTTAGTGTTTTCAGGATAAGAACTGGGAGTTAAGGATAACTTGTACAATCTAATCTAAATAAAGGAAAAATAAGTATCAATGGCTTAGGCGATGGAACGTTGACTTTGTGATGGAACATTGACTTTGCGAAAAAACGTCGACCTAAACTATCAACCAAAAATAGAAGTCATAAACTCTAGATATCCTACGATGGTCAAAGCGATGGACCGTTGACTCTATGATGAACCGTCAGTCTAAACTATCACCAAGAAGTAAAATATATTTTTACTAGAAGTCATGTGACGGCCCAAAAGACGTACCTTTGGTGTTGCGACAACTGATCACCCTAAACCGTCACCAAAAAATAGGAGAAAGTAACATTGGATGTCCGAGATGGTTCATGTAATGGACCATCGGCCATGTGACGGACCGTCGCTTGACCCATCGACCATAAAGTGCAAAATCGAAGTTTTGATTTGAAAAATCCAATTCTGGAATCATATAAATACAAAGTATTAGGGTTTATTCCAGATTTTTTGTCATTAGTTTGATACTTTCTCCTCTTTGATAGTTGTGTAACATTTTTCATTGAGATTCAGAATCTAGAGATTAAGAGTTGATCATTAGTTTTTAAATTTTCCGTTGAAGATTGAGAAGAACAACATTGTGACTTTTGTAAGTACACTCTTGAAGCCATTAGTAAACATCAATATATCTCCAATTTCTTACATAGATATGAGTAGCTAAACTCTAATAACTAGGGTTATGGGAGCCTTGATGTAGAGAACTATTTTGAGGTTGTGAATTAGTTTGATTTCTAACATCTCTAAAAAATTGCATGAATCATTCTTCATTATAATGACATCTCTTGGTTTCAAACTTGAGAAGTGAGCTGATGAATACTACTTATCTAACAAGAAAGTGGATGTTGGGAGAAAAAGTGATTCACATGAACTCCATAGGTTTACCCTTTGAGTTTATGGGTTGATGCTTTAACAGGATCAACCCTCATGTAAGTATTATTGTATAATGTATAAATCATTTTAGTTTGGGAGAAATAAAAGGTGAAATACCCATTAGGTTAACAATCATGTAAATAATTCTTAGAATTCAATAATTTTTGCGATTGAACACATAAGTTAGAGTTCGAGCACAAACTCACAACCCTAACTGTTTGAACATCTTGGTGATCATAACTATAGTTAATTTATTCTCATTGAAATTACATCTACATTAAATCTCAGTAGCTGGACCATGTGTGATATAAATATGAAAAAATTTTGGTAACACATTCAGACTTTCTTTTACTTAGGAACCTTAGATCAACAGTCTAATGACAGTCACAAAACTTAGTGAACATGGTATTCCCTGTGGGATTCGACACCCAACCCAGTTGGTTTCTATATTTGACAGCGATCTTTTACTCTCTTATCAGAGAGGTGTAATTTGGGTGAATCAAATTTTGGCGCCGTTGTCGGGGAATACGAATGTCAATTAATTTTGTGCTTGTTAATTGAGATTTGATCAAGTTTTTGAAATTTTAATTTTGTTCATTGCTTTTGTTCTATGCAAGGGAGATATTGTGTATGTCAAGTACACATAGATCGGGCACACCATTATTACCAATATATCCAAAACTGCAACAAATTGGCAGAATGGCAGATCCTAAAGATTTTGAGAGACTAGCTGCTTTGGCTAGAGCTTAACTAAATCAATTGAATGATGGTCAGCAGGCACGTCATCCTTATATTGATAAAGATGATTTGGGGGATGACGACTTGTTGGATCCTGTTAATTAAAGACGTGCAGAGAATGTAGCTATACCAGTGAACAAAAATGTAAACACAAATTGTCTTTTCAGGGCGAGACCTGATGCCAAGTAGTTCAATTTGATCTTAATGATGATTAGGATGGAATGGACGGAGATGGTTCCATTGGAGCTATTATGCCTACACCTCTAGAACTAGGAGAAAAGTTTAATATTACCAGTACAATAATTCAACTCCTTCATCTGAAGGGGTTGTTTAGTAGACTCCCTGGAGATGATCTCATTATGCATTTAGCAAACTTTGCCACTATTTTCAAGTCCTTTGATAACCCAAGAGTGGGACAAAATGCCATCTTCCTGTGTTTATTTCCTTTGTCTCTATATGGGAAGGCAACATTGTGGCTAAAAGAGTTGATGCCTGATTCTATAACCAATGGGAGGCTGTTGAAAGAGGCTTTCCTAAAAAGGTTCTTTCTGTCTTCCAGGAGGGTACAGTTAAGGGATAAGAACAACAACTTTAAGCAGCTCCCAATTGATGCTCTTTACGCAACATGGGAGAGGTTTAAAAAAAAGCTGACACAGTGTCTCAACCATAATATGATAGATATTTATCAGATGGAGACTTTTTATAGGGCTTTGAATTCTATTACGAATCCATTTATTGGTAATGCTGCAGGGGAATCATTTATAGATCTCACTTTTAAAGAGGCCTCAGAAATTCATAATAGGATGACTAAAAAAAGTAGAGCTTTGCACACTAGGGATTCTATGGTAGCAAGCCCTACTTTGTCTATTGGCATAACTGCAGAACAATGTAAGAAAGAGGAAGATTAGAACACTGCCAAGCGATACAATTTAAAAATTGATACGCCCAAATTACACCTCTCTGATGAGAGAGTAAGCAGTCACTGTCAAATATAGAACCCAACAGGGTTGGGTGTCGAATCTCATAGGGAATACCATGTTTACTAATTATTGTGACTCTTATTAGACTGTTGATCAAAGGTTCCTGAGTAGAAGGGAGTTCGAATGTGTTAACAAAATTCTTTCATATTAATATGTCACAAGGTCCAGCTACTAAGATTTAATGTAGATGTAATTTCAATGAGAATGAATTGACAAGAGTTATGCTCATCAAGATATTCAAAAAGTTAGGGTTGTACGTTTGTGCTTGAACTATAACTTATTTGTTCAATTACAAGAATTATTGAATTCTAAGAATTAATCATATGTTTCTCAAGCTAATGATTATTTCACTGTTTACTTCTCTCAAACTTAAAGGATTCATGCATTATTCAATAATACTCTCATGAGGGTTGATCTTGTTAAGGTATCAACCCGTTAACCCAAAGGGTAAACATATGGAGTTCATGTGAATCACTTATTTTCCTAACATCCACTTTCTTGTCAGACAAGTGGTGTTCATGGGCTCACTTCTCAAGTATGCAACAAACATATGTCATTATAATGAAGAAATATTCATGCAATTTTTGATAGATGTTAGGAATCAAACAAATTAACAACCCCAAAATAGTTCTCTACATCAAGGCTCCCATAACCCTAGTTTTAAAAGTTTATCTACTTATCTCCATGTAAGAAATTATAGATATATTCGTGTTCATAAATAGCTTCAAGAGAGTACTTACAAAAGTCACAATATTGTTCTTCTCAATCTTCAATGGAAAATATAAAAATAAATGATCAGCTCTCAATCTCTAGATTCCAAATCTCAATGAAAAATGTTACACAACTCTCAATAGAGGAGAAAGTATCAAACTAATGACAAAAGGTCTAGAATAAACCCTAATAATTGGTATCTATATGATTCTAGAACTGGGGTATTCAAATTCAAACTTTGATTTTCCACTTTATGGTTGACGTGTCAAGCGACATTCCATCGTATGGCAGACGGTCTGTCACCTGAACTATAGTGGACCTCTAGTGTTTCTTTCTTCTATTTATTGGCGATGGTTTAGGGCAATGATTTATCACAATGCCGATGGTCCATCGCTTGGATCATCGCAATAATTATAGTAATAATGCATTCTACATCTTGGTGATGGTTTAGACCGATGGTTCATCGCAGAGTTGATGGTCCGTTGGATGGACTATCGCATGGTCCATTGCCTAAGTTGTCGATGGTTATTTTTCCTTTGTTTAGCTCAAATTGTCCAAGCTATCCTTCACTCTCAGTTCTTATCATGAAAACACTAAAATACCCTGTTAAATACAACAATGGCTTCTTGAAAACACACAATTATCCTAAGAAAAAGGCTTAAAATGTTCCATCAGAAGCTGGTTCATCAACACCCTTAACTTAAGGCTATTGCTTGTCCTCAAGAAACTTAACACGAAGATGCATATACGACAACATCATGAAAGACACTCAACATTCATATCAACATAGCTATACATTCATTCAATAGACCAGTCGGCTAAGTGCTCTAACACATAAGGATCTACAATTGGCATCAACTACTACTCAGCATATTTATAGCTTTAGATACAATACACCAAATAAGTTAACAATCTAAGGATAACTAATATTCCCTTATAGCCAACAAAGTCCACCTCTGATTATATATAATTAATCTATGCACAAAACTACTACTCTCGCTCTTAGAACAGAAGTTTCAAACATTGTGTAAACTCATAGGCTTGCCTCTATCATCTAATGTATTCTTATAACTTACTTGCCAAGATCAAGGAGGACTTTTTAAGATCAGTAATAAGGTTTTAGGCTAGGTAAGGATATATCTTTTGGGAGAAGTGACTTAAAACAAGAGGATCTCACTCTCTTCACCCTTCTAGGTAGCTACTCTTCAAGTTTATTCAATCATTTCAGCTCCTACTATTCATCCATCCTAGCAACAACATAATTTTTTGCTCAGCATCATCCACCCTCAACTTATACTGATGCTATCAGTTGAGGTGCACAATATCCTCTTAGAAATCTAACTAAATCGGGGAAAGATGCCTACTCACAATTTAACTTGAACTATGTTTCTAACAAATCAGCAATGGACAAAGACTTCCCGTAAGAAATCCTATGGCTATTTTGGTATCTGTTCCACCAGGACTATATACTCATGGAGTTAAAGTGTGATGCCTTCTGGAATTTCAATCGAATCCAACCTTCACTGAAGAGATTCATTCTATGGTTCAAGCCAAAAGAGTACAAGATTCGATGATTCAAGGATTCCTATGATTCAATGGTCTTTATGCTGCATTTCCCTGTAGGAATCTCAGGCCACGACGTCTAAGCTCAACCAAAAATTTCACTTCTCTGGAAATTTTCCATGTCCATACTCTCTCTAGAAGATGAATACTATGAAGCCCGGTGCTTCATTTTCCAGCTGAATAGATGCATTCCAAAGGACATCTGGCCAAAGAAATAGGGAAAATGAAATTATGTAGACGACGTTCATCTCCACTGGGATGAGGTTCGACGTGCAACAAAACAATATCAACCGCAGTATGAGATCATTAGATATGAAGTCAACAGCTCCATTAATAGCATACGGTTGAAAGCTCACCAACAGGAATGCAAAGATTTATCTTTCCGAAGGAGTTACTTCACCATATCAATGAAGAGAAGCTTGGAAGGCCAAGAACGCCTCAAGTAGAAACACAGAGTAGATTAGTGGATGGAAGAACGATACGCGAGCTCACCACTGCCGACACCATAAAAAACTATCTGAAATATGATGCTAGATGACATGTGCAAGAAATTTATCTTCTTCAGCAGTTTACCCTTCCAAGTGGATTACCCCCTCTAATGGGTTACCATTCTTAGTGGGTTACCCTCCTCTCCAAGGAAACCCTTTCAGATAGGTTACCCTCCCCAGAGGGTTACCTATTCCAGTAGGCTATCCTCCTTTCCAATAAAACCATCTTACTGGGTTACCTTTTCAAATGGGTTTTTGAAGCTGTTGACTCAGCTACTTCAAAGACAAGGAGCTTATCCACCTGCTTGCAAGATGTCTGTTAAGCTGCTGATACATCTGCTTACAAGCTGCTGACTTACCTACTGGAATTATATGCCTACAACATAGTTTTTTTTATTTTTATTTGGTCCCCCACATATTAGTAGGGCTCGGTGTGAATAAAGATAAGCCTTATCTAGTTGTAACAGATAATGCTTATCCCTTCAAAAAAGGATAGGACTTATCCTTACTAATGGATGATGCCTGTCCCTTATCTGTTAAGATAGAAATATAATATTTTATTTCATATTTCTCCGTATATTAGCTTATCTAGTAAGCTTCCTTCCTCTATAAAAGCAAGCCTAGGCCTTTAGGTTTGAGGCATCAGCTTCTCTACCTAAAAACCTCTTTTATAGTTTCTATCTGATATCGATGAAAATGTTTGTTGGCTAAAATCTCTTTCTCTTGATTTCTCTATTCCAAAGGGATAAGTACTTTGATCCTCTAGGTCAAAATAATGGAGTAACGAAATACTACTACAAAGTGCTAGCTTATTGCAATGGCAACAACAGCACCCCAAAGTTACTTTCCATTTTTATAAAATGATGTTGGCTTTTTCCACGCGACAAAGTTTTCTAAGTACTTTCAATGTATTACAAAGTTTGCTTTGTCCACACGACGTAGATGTCTAAGTCCTTTCCATGTATATGAAATAAAATTAGCTTAGTCCATGCCTTAGCTTTCCAAAAAGATTAAATATCTAAGAATGAACACGTAGATCCGGGGTCTGCCTTAGTACACCTTTTGTTCTGCGGTTGTTTGGAGGGAAACAGGCTAGGGAGAGCTACCTTAAGACCTGTTTTAGGAAAATACAGAATAGTTGTGTACTAAGTAGACAAGGGATCTCATGTGTTCTAAGACTGGCAAAGTCAAGCCACTCTAATAAGGGTTGTGAAGGCTTTGTTGCCGAAGCAAACCATCCTTGATGTGTAGCATGCAGTTCCAGAGTCAAGCCATCCATTAAGAGTTATGAAGGCTTTGTATCTAGAAAGCACACCATCTATACGGATACATAACTCAATCATAGGAAAGCTGTGGCGTGTCGATAAAAATCTTTGATTTTGTATGGCATACCGCCTATATGGATGTGAATCGCCTGTCATATTGGTAAGTTTTTGTCTTTGTATCTATGGTGTTGATGAAAGCTTTGACTTTTTAAGGTATATCATCTCCATGTTGTTGAAACCTATTGGAAAGTTATGCTCTGTGTCTATGGTGTTCGATGAAATCTTTGATTTCGTATGGTGTGCCACCTATATGGTCGTGAAACTGCCTTTTATGTTGGAAAGTTTGGGGTCTTCTGACTATCCACCTGGCTGCTCTCTCTAGTAGTGTTCTCTGCCCCTCTTTCTTCCCGTCTATTTGGTATCATAGCCATCCCCACTCCTGGAGGTCGGGAGGAACCAGGAGTTTTCATCCACCTTTGCTGATTGCAAACGCATGAGCCAACGTTACATTTATATTTTTTTTTTACTTTTCCTTTATTTTTGTAGTGAGTCTTAGATCAAGTCCATAGTAAGTGTTTTTCATTTTATCAAAATCTAAGTCCCGCTACATATTAGATTCATAGTTTCATTTCAATTATTAGAGTCGGTGTTTTTCAAACTATTGTATTCTGTGTCTTGTAAATAATTGATTCATAGTTCTTATATTTGAGAACAAATAAGAGTCGTGCGTTGTCGCTAGATTTGTAGCAAAAATATATATACAGTCAGTCCATAAAACCACAAAAAGATTTTCATTTTATTGAGTTTTTTCCATAGATCTTTAGAAAAAATACATCGAGTCTACATAGTCCAGAAAAGCCGAAAATATGTCTACCATAAAATCCTCGTGCAGTTTATATAATCCTATTGTCAAGATAAATATGTCAACCACTACTAATGACACGTTGTCATGTAAACTTGACTATAAATACAAAGTAGAGGTGTTACCTTCATAACAACGGATGTGTACCACACCTTAACAAAACCCGTACTCAGTTATTGCTAAAAAAAGATGCAATCCCTAGATGAAGATTCACTCTATGGTTCAAGAAAAGTTAGAAGGAGTTAAGAAATATGTTGCTGCTACACCACTTGTTCAGTATCCTATTTTAGTAACTCCATAGGTACAGTTCATATCACTACTGATGCCGAAGGACTTTCCGCAGCAATGGGAAAATCTTGGATTTACTCATTTCCATATTGATGTTGTATAAATTGGTTTGACATATTCGGGGAAAAAAGGCCGTCCAGTTGTGGCGCATCTTTCTCTTCTTGATACTACATTTAATAAGTACCAACATGCGAACTTGAATACATCAGAGATTATTCTGGAAGATGGTACAGTCTTTGTCACCATGTTCCCCGACTTCAACATACCGTTAGCTGATCAACATCTAATGAAGGCATTGAAGGTCCAGTTCCAGATTCTCAACCCTCAACAGGTTAGAGATGCCGATCAGGCAACTCTCCACTGTCTGATAGCGTGGTGTCTTTAGAACTATGACATGAACCTACTTCCTTCAAGTGGCAAGAACTCTCTGTTCTTGACTATCGATGCAACTAATAAAACCACTGAGTGCAACAAGATTTTGAGAAACATATCTAGAGATGCACTGGTCAGCATTATCCCATCTTCATGGGTCACTAAATATGTGAAGTTAAGCGCCTATCGTCAACCTCTCAGCTCCACAGATGATTCCGACCACCACTATCTTAAAGGCCACCTAAAACCACCTTCTACATCCCCATGTACAACCCAAGTGATGATCTTTCAAATATGCAAGACTTGGATACCATCCTTAAGTTCCTCACTAGCTTTATGAGATAACATGATTGGATAAAGAACTTCAATCATGAGGGTCATAGTCTGATGTGGTGTAAATGCCCATTCTCAGGACATTACCCATGAAAGGCTGATTGTGACTGTAGGATTTACAGAAGAAGAGCTGTTGCTGCTACTCATGACAAGATGCTTCTAATTCCCCTCTCTACGTCCAGTCACATAGATGTTTATCTATTAAACCACCGATCTGAAGAAGATAATTGGACCCAAGCTCAAAAATCGCCATTTGTTATCCAATCGGAAAATGCTTTAGCTGCACCTCAACATGCCATACTTATCAAAGCACTGGAAAATAGGTTACAAGATATACAGTTTGAAAAATGCCCACTTTGATCCTCTATACTACATTTTCTTGACTAATAACGGAAAGAAGTATCTTTGCTAGAAGAAGAAATCTATCTCCTAAAATTTGATCATGCCAAAATCCCAAATGCCCAAAAAGCAATCGTATTTCCCAAAACATATCCTTCATGAGGTTCAGTCCAACCCTATTCCACTATCCTAGCTCATCCATCCATACCAACGCTATTTCCTCCAGCTCCCTAAGATGAACATGAGGAGTTCGACATCATTAGGTTTGTATGGGAGAGGAAAGATGCCATGGAAACTAAGAGGGAATACAACTGTGCCATATAAAAAAAGTCCATAGTTTCTACCATAATCCCACATGGACATTCTACACTAGAATTAGGCCAACCCCCTCCGCATCATTCATCCAAGCAATTCACTTCACCACCAGAAGATGAACAGGAAAGGAGGGATGCCTAGACACAAACGGTCGAGAAGATAAGGTATTCTAGTTGGGTTCCATATGATACAGATAATATGGTATCGACACATGTTCTCACCAGCCATGGTGTAGTTACTGTAGTCTCAGCTAATGATCCAGAGATCCAGAGAATAGAAACCCATTATGATGAACCATCAGAGGTTCCTTCATCTCAAAAAGTATCATAAGATTGTGATCCCGAAGAACAGTTGCAGGACAACAATGGAAACAACGTTGATCTGGCATATATCATGATCACAAGATGTGAACGATATTCCACCACTTTGGAGGATCACTTGCAGATCCATGAAGAGGAATCCTATAATGGCGAATAGGTCTCTCTGAAGAAATGTCTTCTCAAGAATAAATGACAAGGCTTCTTATTAGATACACCTCAAATGAGTTAACATAAATGTTTTTGATCAAAAGAATGATGAGATCATGCAGAAAGATTCATCACATCATATGGACTCCCATCCTTTAGCGAAGCATAAGGAAAATTTATTCAGTAAAACTATATCAGATGAATGTTTCAAATCTGTCCAATTTGATGATATTCATAATGATCTAGCTCTTAAGCTATAAGGGTTTCCTCAGCTGTTGAGACGTCAAGTGAGGCACAAAAGATACATACAGTTCAGATAGGCCACAAAGAAGAAGCTTCCATTCAAGGAACTACTGAGAAATAAAGATGACAAATCCTCCAAGAGCACAGACCCAGGATAACAAAAATGCTTTATTTACCATGAAAAAGGACACTTTGGAAAGGGATATCTCAAGTCAAGAAAGGCGAAGAAGGAAGCTTGTCCTACGATCTTGCTAATCCTTATCTGACTGCATAAGATATTCCTAGATCTGCTTTTAATGTAGAGAAAGAAATATTTGAGGACATCTTCAGTAATGGCCAACCACCATCTTTCATCAGTAGACAACTATCTAGTGCTAATGATAACTTTTATGCTGATGAATGTGCCAAGAACGATGAAGATACTTTGTCTCGATCAATCCAATTGCTTGAGGAGAAATGTCCATCTATGCTAGGAAAACACTCTAGCAATCTACCGGTCTCTCAATCAATCTCCAAGAAATACAAGCTGACTAGTGATCCAGTGCCAGAAAGAAGGCAAGATCCCATGACAGAGGTAAAGGAAACCATTACTACAACTCTATTCCTTCCTTAGGACTTCAAAACTTTTATGATGATGAAGAATTTGGCTACCGAAAAACAATGCATTACACTATAGGATTGCATTTCCAGATTCTCTAGAATCCTCAAGTATTGGCGCAATACACTTAGGATTGTGGATAAAACTAATTGTCCAACATTCCAAGACTCTGCTATCAACACCAGAAACCTACTACAATATTTTTGCAAAGATGCGAGCTGTACCAAGAAGGTCATCTTTAAGGCCCTGAATAGTCTATGCAAGAAGAGATCTGTATTGAAGCAAATCATATAGAACTACTCAGTTCTTGATCCTTATTACAGCAGGAATAATCTTGTTAGGAAGTCCTACTATCCCTGTTCTAGCCATCAGGTAGAATCATAGCAAAAGCTTTTTTTCAGGAGAGTCAAAATACCCAGGCCTCCAGATGACGAGCCTAAGGTAGTCAGGAAAACGAGGTGTTTCAGATGAAGAAGCCCAGTAGATCACCAAAAGAAGAATATTAGTTGCTCCATCTGCAGAAAGCCTGGTCACTTTGCGAAATACTATCCTAAATTCAAGAAGTTGAAAGACTTTGTCAACCTCTTTGAAGAAATACTTGATTATACTGAAATTTATATCTATCTCAATAAAGAGGACAACCTTGAATCGGTCTTCTCACTGTAAGAAGAACTGATGGAGGACACGACCTTCTCCGTAGATATTAATTTAAGAATTATGAGACATCAATACCAGCACCAAAGAAGACAACCATAAACAGGCCAGTCAATCTATCATGTTCAACATATTAGTAATATTACATTCCAGAATAGTAAATTGCTCTCCAGATCTGTTCAACAGATACATGGATCCTTTAAATCCATTAATCCAGACTTTCAACGGGCTTTAAGTATTCAACAAGCACATAAAATCCACCTTGAATCCATTCAGAGAACATCCGAGATATCTTTTCTGTTATGTGTTCATCATACTAGCCGATGATTCCAAACAAGAACTCCTAAGGTTGTTCTGGGACATGCGCCACCAGTACTATATTATCATTGAGTTCATGTGTTATTCCTTCAGGCATCACGATCGAATCCAACCAACTCTAGAAGTATTCATGCCATACTAGATTCGATGCTCTAAAGATTCTTGCGATGCAATGGTCTTTATATTGTATCACCTAGTAGGAATCACAGGACATAAAGTCCAAGACCAGTCAGAGGTGAAATCTTTAAATTTGATTGTCACTCTTGAGGATGAATTTTGTATAGAAAAATACTTCATGCTCTAGAAAACCAGAGACATTTCAAAGAAAAGGGACTATACAAATGATAAAGTCCGACGGATAAGAACAGAATACCAGCCACTGTATGGCTCTAAAAATAATGAAGCCACAAGCATACGAATAAAGGATCCTCCATAGGAATGCATAGATTCACCTAAGAGAAAGATCTACTTCTCCATATTGATGAAGCGAAGATTGGAAAGACAAGAACACCTCAGGAAAAAACACAAAGTAGATTGGTGGATGGAAGAAGGATACGCGATCTTACCACCACCAGCACCATACAATACTACCTAAAAGATGGCATCAGATGACATGTGCAACAAAGTTACCCTATTCAGTGGGTTACCCTTCCTTGTGGGTTACCCTCTCTAGAGGGTTACTATTTATAGTGGGTTATCCCCTCTCCAAGGAAACCATCCTTAGTAGGTTACCCTTTTATATAGGTTTTAGAAGCTACTGGATTAGCTACTTTGAAGTCAAAGAGCTTATCCATATGCTTTCTAGATGCCTATGAAGTTGCTAATACACATGCTTACAAGCTGCTGACTCACCTGCTTGCACATGTTGTCACATGCCACAACATAGTTTATTTTTTTTATTTGGCCCTCATATGTTAGTAGGTCCCAGTGTGAATAAAGAAAAGGCTTATCTAGTCATAACAGATAATGATTATCTCTTCCTAAAGGATAAGACTTATCCTTATTAACAGATAATGCCTATCCCTTAGCTGTTAGAATAGGAATGCAGTATTTTATTTTATGTTTATCCGTAGCTTAGCTTATCTAATAAGCTTACTTTCTCTATAAAAAGAAGCCTAGGCCTTTAGGTTAGGGGTATCAGCTTCTCTATCTATAGCATCTTTTCTACATAGATCAACTTCTCTACCTAAAAAACCTCTTGTATAGTTTCTCTCTGCTATCTAAGAAAATATTTATTAGCTAAACTCTCTTTCTCTTGCTTTCTCTCTTCCAAATTATGGTTACTTCGATCCTCTAGGATGGAGTAGGGGTTAAGGAAATACTACAATGAGGTGCTAGCTTGTTACGATGGCAACAATGGCACCCTAAAGTTACTTTCTATGTTTATGAAATGAAATTGGCTTTGTCCGCACGATGTAGATGTCTAAGTAATTTCCAAGTATAATGAAGTTGGATTTGTCCACACTACGTAGATGTTATTTTTCCAAAAAGATTCAATATCTAAGAAAGAACACGCAGATCTGGGTCTGCCTTATTACAACTTTTGTTTTGTGGCTATTTTGAGGGTAACAAGCCAGGAAGAGCCATCGTAAGACCTATTTTAGGCAAATACATAATAGTTATGTACTAAGGAGACAAGGTATATTATGTGTTCAAGACTGGAAAAGTCAAGCCATCCCTCTTTTTTGTTGTGAAGGCTTTGTTGCCAAGGCAAACTATTCTTGATCTGTAGCTTGTAGTTCCAAAGTCAAGCCATCCCGCTTATTGTTGTGAAGGCTTTATAGATAAAAACCAAATTATCTATATTAATGCGTAGCTTAGTCATCGGAAAGTTGTGGCGTGTCATTAAAGGCTTTGATTTCATATGGCATGCCGCCTATATTGACGTGAATCGTCTGTCATGTTGGAGAGGTTAGACTCTGTGTCTATGGTGGTGACAAAAGCTTTAACTATTTAAGGTATACCACTTTCATGGTGTTGAAACCTATTGGAAAGTTAGGCTCTATGACTGTGGTGTTCAACAAAAGCATTGATTTCATATGTCGTGCCGCCTACATGGTTGTGAAATAACTTTTTATGTTTGAAAGTTCGGGTCTACTGCCTATCCACCTGGCTTCTCTCTCCGGTAGTCTTCTGTGCCCCTCTGCATCCCCTTACATTTGGTTCCAGAGCCATCCCCATTCCCAGAGGTTAGGAGGAAGTAGGAGTTTACATCCTCCCCTGCTAATTGCAAACTCATGAGCCAGCTTTACATTTTTATTCTTAGTTTTTAGTTTTACTTATCCAAACTAATAATCTTAGATCCGTCCTTCGTCTTTGCTTCCAAAGTTTAAAACTCAAGTCTTGTACATATTAGAGTCATAGTTTAATTTCAATTATCAGAGTCAGTATTTTCCAATTATTGTATTCTGCGTCAAGTACATAATCGAGTCGAAGTTACTTTCTTAGATTTTTAGAACATATATTACTAGTATCCTATCCTTAGATCCTTAGCACAAATATATAGAGTCAGTCCATAAATGCACAAAAAGATTTTCATTTTGTTGAGTTTTTTCTATATCCCTTTACAACAAATACATCGAGTGTTTATAAGTCCAAAAAATACAAAAATATGTCTTCCCTTGATTTTTCTTCTTTAGGTAGGTGTAGATCTCTAGCTCAAGTAAATATGACCCCTTCCAAATCTTTGTCGTCCAAATTTGATTACCTATATGAACTAGATGTGCTACCACTAGAACAAAAGACATTTTCAACACACCTACCTCTTTTAAACCCTTACTCTGCATTTACGAAAAAGACATGTAACCCATGGCTGTATATCTGTTCTCTGGTGCAGCAGAGACCGAAAGGAGTTAAAGAATATGTTCCTGCTTTGAAACTAGACTTGCATACTATTCTTGAACCTAAGGAGTAACAGTTCATCACTCTACAGATGCCGCAAGATTTTCCAAGATAGTAAATGAACCAAGGCTTCACCCATATCCACTTTGGTGTTGTTAGGGTTGCGTTATCATACCACAAAGGAAAAGTCCAGCCTGTGGTGGCACGTATTTCTCTCCCTAATACCAGGTATAAGGAATACCTACATGCCAACTTGGGAACTTCAGAAATCACACTAAATGTCGGTACAGTCTTTGTCACTATATTTCTCTATTTTAATATGTCCCTCTCTAATTTGTTTTTGGTGGAGGCGCTGCAGATCAAGGTCCAGGTACTCAAAACTCCATAGGCCAGAGATGTCATCCGGGCAACTCTCCATTACCAGGTAGCTTGTCGGGTCCAGAATTATGCTATGGATCTATCCCTTCCAAGTGGTAGCGATGCTTTGTTCTTGAATATAAATGCCACCAACAGAACAACTCATGTGTCCAGATCCCAAGGATAATACTCAGAGATAAACTTGTGAAAGTTCTCCCAGATTTATGGGTCACAAATAATGAGAAGTTGAGAGACTATCCTCAACGTCTCTAGTCCAAGGAGCCAACCTTTGCTAGAAGGAGTGACAACACCATTATGATTAGGTTCAACCCGTCACCCCTAAAGCAGCCTCCCAAAACCACCTTCTAAATCCACATGTATTAACCTTCCGATGACATCCCAATGTTAGACAGCCAAAGGTTGACAGATGACCTAGGGTTCATGTGCTGCCTCATAGATCATTGTATGGAAGAGCATGATTGGACACACTAATTGAATCATGAAGTCCAATACCTAATGTGTCGCAAATGTCCTTTGTATGGACACTATCCATGGAAGTCGAATTGCAAAAGCAACCTATGCCAAGGGCTCACCTCACCCTCCCCACCAAAATCTAAAACCACCTGAACCAAAGAAAATTAGCCCACTACCAAACTACTCAAGATGTCTCACTCTAGTACCGATTACTCATATGACTTCCCGCCAAACAAATCCTTCAAAAAGGATAACTCGAGCCATGCTCCAAAGATACCAACAAAAACTATTATCCTACCATTAGAAGAGAAGATGCCCCTCGGTGACAAAGAAGCAACACTCAACTGGCAATCTAAAAATGCCATATGACATAGGATTCTATCCAGCATCAAAAAATCCGTGAAGAATATTGGTCAATCTATGAATAAGTTGGCGAGACAAGTTGAAGGAATTAATAAGAGAGCAGATCAAGCATCAACTCAACATGACGGACTTATCACCCAGTTGGAGCTCAGGCTCCAATCTTTACAGTATGATATATGTCCACTAGGCACTTCGATGTCTAATTTCTTCAACCAACAACAAAATAAAATGGCTTTTCTGAAGGAATAAATCAAATAATGAGACACGGTAGGTTTCATCCCCAGAGAACCCATAGCTCACTACCAAATCTAACCTTGTTCCCCAAGTTTCCATATGCAAACTCTATGCCAAAAATGAGTCACATCTTTTTCACTCCTACTTTGAGATCCCATATGCCGATATCCTTGAATTTATAAGAAGAAAGGGAGTTTGATATTGTCAAGAATGTATGGGATAGGAAAGATTCCATCGTAGCCAAGAGAAAGGTCAATGAAAGTCAGAAGTAGACTACTAGGATAATGTAGTCCGACACTAACAAAGGGACCATGATGATCTCAGACCCCAACATCAAATTCCTATATGACAACTCGATAATCCATAAGCTACAAGTGCCATATAAAGATAAAGAATGGAATGCCTTGCTGAAAGATGGACTTCTCAATCATAAGTGGTTTTCGTACCCTACTGATTTAGATCAGCTTATCCCAAATCTGTATTATTTAAATATTGATGACGATGTCATCCTAGATCCACAAGCCACAATAGTCCTTTATCTAGTTAAATACTGTCTGAGGTACAATGAACAGATCCAAGATGATAATCCCACTGATCCTGCTTTGAGTAAAGGAGATTCCTCTGATGCAGATACATACTCTGACACCGGCGATAACTTTCCAGCCGATAGGTATGTGAAAAATAACAAAGAGTCTATCGATTCATAAAAATATGTTAAGGATACTCCTGAGTGCTCGATTGAATCTCTAGAACAAAACTATGCATTGATATACATAAACCATTCTAAAGAACTAGAGGTCTCCGAGGTTGTTGAAGACCAAGACATGATGATGGATGAATCTCAGAAAAGGCCAAAACCAGGTACACCGGTAAGAAAGATCATGGGAATTAAATTTCACACCTTTACCCTCGATGACATAAATTTTTTTGCCTTTTCTCAGTGTATCCAGGACTTTTTCTCTTGGATAGTGACAGAGAATTTTCTCGAGCAGGAGAAATACATAATACTCTCAGAGTTCACATGCAGATTCTCCAGCAAACTCAGTGACTGGTGGAATGCTCTTGGGATTTTAGACAAGAACACATATCTGACATCCCAAGACTTTTCCTTCAATATCAGGATCCTACACGAGGTATTCTGCAGAGATACAGGCTAAAGGTACGAGAAACTCCAGCGATACCTCTTTGAGATAAAGTGTCTATCACTTGACAAAAATACCATCAATATCCTCTTTTAAAGGATGGCAAAGATCCACTTTGAGTTGGTCGGGGATCCCAACCTACAGCAAGCTGTCATATGATTACTACTGATATTTCTAGCAAACCATACAACGACTATTGTGGAGGAAAAGTTCAAGTCCATAATCATCCCATAAATATAATATATCTGGTAGGACATCTTCTAGGCTCTAGAAAACATATGCTTCAAGTAGACTATGCTAAAGCAAATCATAAAAAACAATCCAATCCTTAATGGATCCCGCAGAAAAGACGACCTTATCATAAAGTTTAACTACTTCGTGCTTCTGCCTGAGGCATTCTTGGCCTTCCAACCTTCTTTTCATCAATATGGTAAAGTAACTCCTTCTGAATGATGAATCTTTGCATTCCTGTTGGGGAGCTTTCAGTCATATGCTTTTGATGGAGCTGGTGACTTCATCTCTAGTGATCTTGTACTGTGGCTGATATTGTTTTGCTGCTTGTCGAACCTCATCCCAATAGTGATGATCGTCGTCTACATAGTTCCATTTCTGACATTCCTTAGGACAGATTTCCTTTGGAATACATCTGTTTTGCTAGAAAATAAAATGTTAGGCTTCATAGTATTCATCTTCTAGAGTGAGTATGGACAAGGAAAATTTCTAGAGGAGTAAAATTTTCATCTGATCTAGGATGTCGTAGCCTAATAATCCTACAGGATGATGTAGCATGAAAACCATTGCATCATACAAATCCCTAAGGCATCGAATCTAGTATTATTATAGTTTGAACCACATCATGAATAGCTTTAGAACAGGTTGGATTTGATTGAAATACCTGAACTCAAAACACTTGAACTCCATGAGAATGTAGTTCTGGTGGCACAATACCAAAATATCAATAGGAGTTCTTGCGGGAAGTCATTGGCAAATGTAATGAACACATGGCCAAAGGGATATTTCGAGTGTATTCTGAATGGCTTCAGGATTGATACGCCATATTTTATGAACACTTGAAGCTCGTAGAAGGTTCTTCTTTCTTGGAGGATAGATGGATTGAAGGGATCCACATACTGGTTGAACAGTTCTGGAGGGTAATCTGCTAGCTTAGAAAATAGTAACCCTACTGTATTTAGCATTAGGATTTGGCTGGCCTGATGCTGGTAGTTTTATCCATTTCTAGATATCAGGTAAAGATCATTAGCGTAGATATCATCTTCTTCTTCATATACATCTATGGAGAAGAGGGTGTCCTCTGCCGGTTATTCTTCCAGCGAGAAGATTGATTCGAGGTCGTCCTCCATGCTGAGATAGATTCTCGCCTCATCAGTTATCTCTTTAAAAAGGTGGACAGAGTCCTTTGACTTCTTAGCTTGAAGACAGTTTCTAGCAAAGTGGCCATGCTTTCTGCAGATAAAGCAGCCATCGTGTTTCTTTTTGTACCTGGCTAGGCTCCTCCATATGAAGAACCTAGTTTTTTGAGTAACCCTACTCCTATCATCAGGAGGCCTTGGAAATTTGAACTTACTGAATAGAAACCGCCTTTTCGTGCTTCTCTTGCGGTAATAAAAAGAGCAATCAATCTTAGTGATAAGGTCGTCTTTACTGCAAGCTTGATCGAGGATTGAATTATTTTAGAAAATTTGCTTCAGCATGGTCCTCTTGATTCATTTACTTTCCAGAGCCTAAAAGATGGCCTGCTGGATGTAGACTATTTGTGGGATGGTTATGGACTTGAACTCTCCTCCACAATCATTGTCGTATGGTTTGCTAGCAGTGTTGGCAGTAATGATATGAAGGCTTATTTCAGGCTGGGATTTCCGCCTAACTTAAAGTACATCTTTACCATCATCTGGAAATGGATATTGAAGGCATTTATATTGAACAATAGACACTTCATCTCTAAGAGCTGTTATTAGAGTTTCTTATGCCTCTGGCATACATCTTCATAGAATACCTCGTGATGGATCCTGGTATTGAAGGCAAAGTCCTAGCATGTCAGATATGTGTTGTTATCTTAAATCCCAAGAGCTTCCACTAGTCTATAAGTATGTTGGAGAATCTGGATGTGAACTATGAGAGTATCATGTATTTATCCCGCTCGGCCAGATTCTTCGTTGCCACCAAAGTGTAGAAGTCCTAGATCTGCTAGGGCCAGGCTAAAATCTTTATGTCCTCGAGGTTGAAGGTGAGAAATCTGGTTCCTATATTCTTTTTTACTGGTGTAGCTTCATTTGGCCTTCTTTCTAGGACTGGATCATCTGTCATCCCATCTTGGTTATCAACAACCTCGGAGACCTCTAGCTTCTTGGAATGGTTCACATATATCAGTAGATAGTTTTCTTCTGGAGATTCATTTAAGGACTCAGGAGTATTCTCATTATATTCTCATGAATCGATAGACTCTTTGCGGTCTTCTACACATCCATCAGCTAGAAAGTTATCGCCGATGTGGAAATATGCTTCTACATCATAGGAATGTCCTATACTCAAAGCAGGATCAATAAGATCAGCATCCTAGATTTGTTCATTAAACTTCAGAGATTATTCAACAAGATCAAGGACTATTATGGATTATGGATGTGGGATGGCATCATCATCGATGTTTAAGCCATATAGATTTGGCACAAGCTGATCTAAATCAGTATCTATATAACAATAGGACGACAACCATTTATGGTTGAGAAAACCATCTTTCAATAAGGCATTCCATTCCAATCTTCTTACATATGGCACTTTTGGCTTGTGGATTGTCATATTTTTGTCTGGTAATATGATGTCATGGTTCGAGATCATCATGGTCCCTTTGTTTATATCGGACTCCATTTTTCTCTTGGTTTGCTTCAGAGTTTCATTAGCTTTTCTCTTGGTATCAATCACTTCTTTCTTATCCTATACATATTTGGCAATATCAAAATCCTTTTCTTCTTGAGAATCTGGGGATATCATCATGTGGGAGCTCAAAGTAGGAGTGGAAAAGATATGCCTAACTTTTACCGGAGAGCATACATGTGCAGACACTGGGAACAAGGTTGTCTTTGGTAGTAATCTATGTGTTCTCTGGGGCTGAAACCTATTGTGTCTCAATTGTTTGATTTATTCCTTATGAGAATCCATTTTCTTTTGTTGCTAGTCAAAAAAATGAGACATACTGTATGGATTGGAGTCTAAGCTTCAACTGGCGGATAAGTCCGTCATGCTGAGTTAATGTTTGTTTTGCTCTCTTGTTCATTCCTTTAACTTTGCTCGCCAACTTATTTTGAGAGTGAGCAACATTCTTCACGGATTGGTTAATTCTAGATAGGATCCTATTTTGGCACATTGCATTTTCAAATTTCTAGTTGAGTGTTGATTCGGTGTCGTTGAGGGGCTTCTTCTCTATGGATAGCAGGATAACAGTTTTGGATAGTATTTTTGGAGCATGGCTCATGTTATATTTTTTGAAGGGTTTTTTTAGCGGTTATTCATCTGTGTAATTGGTGGCAGAGTGAGACCTCAATAATAGTTTGGTAGTGGGCTAGTTATCTTGGTTCTAGTGGTTTTAGCTTGTGGTGGGGAGGGCGAGGTGGCCCCTTGGCATAGGTGGCATCTGAAAGTCGACTTCCATGGACAGTGTTCGAAGAAATTTACACCACACTGTATATTTTCCATCATGATTGAAGTGGTGTATCTAATCATGCTCTTACATACATCTGTCTATGAGCCAGCACATGAATCCTAGGTCATCTGTCAACCTTTGGCCGTCTAACATTGGGATATCATCTAAAGGTTGATACATATGGATTGACAAGGTTGTTTTAGGAGGCTACTTTAGGTGTGAATAGTTGAAGCTAATCGTGATGGTGTTGTCATTCTTCTGGCAAAGGTTGGCCCCTTGGACAGGAGAGGCTGAGGATAGTCTCTCTACTTCTCATAGTTTGTGACCCATGAATCTGGGTGTACTTTCAAAAGTTCATCTCTAGGTATCTGCCTTTAGATTTGGACACACTGAGTTGTTCCGTTGGTTGCATCTATATTAAAAAACAAAGCATCGCCACCACCTTAAAGGGATAAATTCATAGCTCGATTTTGAAGCCGCCAAGCTACATGGAAGTGGAGATTTACCTGGATGGCATATCTAGCGTATGGAACTCCAAGTATCTAGACCTGGATCTTCAACGCCTTTATCAAATACGAATCACAGAGGGACATATTGAAGTTGGGAATATAGTGACGAAGACTGTCCCGATGTTCAGTATGATTTCTAAAGTTCCAAAGTTGGCATATTGGTAGTTGTTGTACCTTGTATCAAGGAGGCAAAGATGCACCACCACGGGCTACCCTTTTCTTATATGACATGATAATTCAACCCTAATAGAACTAAAGTGGATATGCATAAAGCCTTGGTTTCTCCACTATCTTGGAAAATCTTGAGACATTTGTAGAGTGATAAATTATTCCTCCTTAGTTGCAAGAATAGTGGTTGATGTAGATCTGTTCTCTTGTGTAGAAAAGACCAAAGGAATTAAGGAATATGTTGTTGCCTCAAAACTAGACCAACATCCTATTCTTGAAATTATTTCTCTTAGTTTCGAGGCAACACCATATTTCTCTCTTGTTCATTCCTTCAACTTTGAACATACTGGTTGAACATTCCTCCTAGTTTTGAGGAACTCCTAAGTTCCTTCAACATATCCTAAGGGATCCACAAACTGGATGAACAGATCTGTAGGGTAATCTGCTAGCCCAGAAGATAGTATCCCTGCTGTGTTGAGCATGAGAATTTGGCTGGCCTGATGCTAGTAGTCTTCTCCGTTGCTGGATATCAGGTAAATATCATCGGCATTGATGTCGCCTGCTTCTTCATAAACATCTATGGAGAAAAGGGTGTCCTCCATTGGTTATTCTTCCAGTTAGAAGACCAATTTGATGCCGTCCTCTGTACTGAGATAGATTCCTTCTTGATCGACTATCTCTTCAAAGAGGTGGATGAATTCCTTTAACTTCTTGACTTAAGGACAATTTTAGGTGAAGTGGCCAAGCTTTCTGTAGATGAAACAACCATCATCTTTCTTCAGGTAGCTAACTGGGCTCTTCTGCCTGAAGTACCTAGTTTGCTGGGTAACCCTACTCCTATCATCAGGAGGCTTTAACAATTTGAACCTCTTAAACAATAATCACTTTTTCGTCCTTGTCTTGAGGCGAGGGCATGAGCAGTTCGACTTAGTAACAAGGTCATCTTTACTATAGGCTCGATTGAGGAATGGATTGTTTTTGATGATTTGTTTTAGCATGTTTCTCTTAATAAATATATTTTTCAGAGCCTAGAAGATGGCCTGCTTAATATTGCCTATTTGTGGGATGGTTATGGACTTGAAATTCTCCAACACAATCATCGTCGTGTGGTTTGCTAGCTTTATCAGCAGTGATGAGATGAAGGCTTGCTTTAGGCAGGGATCCCCTCCCTATTTAAAGTAGATATTTTCCATCCTATGGAAGTGGATATCAATGGCATTTCTATTGAATGATAAACACTTCATCTTGAAAAGCTATCATTGAAGCTTCTCATGCCTCTGGCCTGCATCTCCACAAAATACCTCATATAGGATCCTGATATAGAAAGTAAAGTACTAGGATGTCAGATATGTGTTCTTGTCTAAAATCCTAAGAGCTTTCAACTAGTCTCTGAGTATGCCAGAGAATCTGGATGTGAATTCTGAGAGTATCATATATTTCTCCCACTCGGCCAGATTCTTTATCTCCATACAAGTATAGAAGTCTAGGATCCACTAGGGCGAGGTGGAAATCATTATGTAATTGAGGGTGAAGGTGTGAAATACGGTTCCCATGGTCTTTCTCGCCGGTGTACCTGAATCTGGCCTACTTTCTAGGATTGGATCATTCGTCATCCCATCTTGGTCATCGATAACCTCGAAAACCTCTGGCTTCTTAGAATAGTTCATGTATATCGCTGGATAGTTTTCTTCTAGAGATTCAATTGAGGACTCAGGAGTATTCTCAACATATTTTAATGAATATATAGAATCATCATTATCTTTCACGCATCCATCGATTGGTAATTCATTGTCGGTGTCTGAGTATGCCTCTGCATTAGAGGAATCTCCTTAACTCGAAGCAAGATCAACGGGATCAGTATCCTGGATCTGTTCATTACAGTTTAGAGATTCTTCAACTGGATCAAGGACTGTTATGGATTGTGGATAAGGGATGGCATCAACATCGATGTTCAAGCCATACAGATTTTAGACAAGCTAGTCTAAATCTGAATTTGTATCACAATAGGACGACAACTACTTCTTTTTGAGAAGCCCATCTTTCAGCAAGGCGTTCCATTCTTTACCTTCATATGGTACTTATGGCTTGTGGATTATCAGATTGTCGTCTTAGAATGTGATGGCATAGTCTGAGATCATCATGGTCCCTTTGTCTATATCAGACTCTATTTTTCTCTTAGTCTACTTCTGAGTTTCGTCAGATTTTCACTTGGTAGTGATCGCATCTTTCCTATCCCATATATGTTTTGCGTATCAAACTCCTTTTCTTGAGAATCTGGGGATATCAGCATTTGGGAGCTGAAAGTCAGAGTGGGAAATATGTGGTTCAACTTTGGCGGAGAATATGCATCTGGAGACACGAGGAACAAGGTTGGCTTAGGTAGTGAGCTATGGGTTCTCTGGGGCTAAAACCTGCCATGTCTTAGCTATTTGATTTTTTCCTTCAAAGAAGCCATTTCCTTTTATTACTGGTCAATGAAATAAGACTTCAAAGTGCCTGGCGGATATATATCATACTACATGGATTAAAGCCTGAGCTCCAACAGGCGAATAATACCATCATGTTGAGTAGATGCTTCTTCTGCTTTCTTGGTCATTCCTTCAACTTTGCTTGTCAACTTATTCTGAAAGTGAGCAACATTCTTCACGGCTTAATTGATGCTGGATAGCATCCTGTTTTGGCACATGGTATTTCCAAATTGCAAATATAGTGTTGCTTCGGTGTCACTGAGGGGCACCTTCTCTCTGGTCGATAGGATAATAGTTTTGGCTGGTATCTTTGGAACATGGCTTGTATTATTCTTTTCAAAGTTTTTTCTTGGTTGGAAGTCATCTGAGTAACCGGTACCAGAGTGTAACATCCTAAGGAGTTTTGTAGCGGACTAGTTTTCTTTTGTTCTAGTAGTTTTTCCATATGGTGCAGAGGGAGAGGTGGCCCTTTTGCAAAGGTGGCATCTGCAATTCAACTTACATGTATAGTTTTCGAAGAAAGGACATTTGCGCCACATGGTATATTGGCCATAAAGATCGAAGTGGGGTATCTAATCATGCTCTTCCATATAGCTGTCTATAAGCCAACGCATGAACCCTGGGTCGTCTCTTAGCCTTTGGACTTCTAACAGAGGTATGACATTGGAAGGTTCATACATGTGGATTGAGATAGTGGTTTTGGTAGGGTGCTTTAGGTGTGAGTGGTTGAAGCTAATTGTGATGGTGCTGTCACTCCTTCTTGCAAAGGTTGGCTCTTTCGACTAGAGAGGTTGAGGATAGTCTCTCAACTTTTCATAGTTTTTGACCTATGAATCTAGGAGTACTTTCACAAGTTTATCTCTGGGTATCTACCTTGGGATTTGGACAAACTAAGTGGTTCCGTTGGTGTTATCTATATTCAAGAACAAAGCATTGCTGCTACCTAGAACGGATAGATCCATAGCATAATTTTGAACCCTCCAAGCTACTTGGTAGTGGAGAGTGGCCTAGATGGTATCTCTGGCCTGTGGATCTCTAAGGACCTAGATCTAGATCTTCAACGCCTACGTCAAATACCATTCTGAGAAGGATATATTGAAGTTAGGGAATATAATGACAAATAATGTCTTGGCCTTCAGTGTAATTTCTGAAGTTCCCAAGTTTGCATATTGGTATTCATTGTATCTGGTATCAAGGAGGGAAAGACGTGCCACCATGGGGTGACCTTTTCATCCGTTATATGAAAATGCAACCCTAACAGCACCAAAGTTGATATGGGTGAAGCCTTCATTCCTCCACTATCTTGGAAAATCTTACGACATCTGTAGAGTGATGAACTGTTCGTCCTGAGTTGTAAGAATAGGAAAGTGGTCTAGTTTTGAGGTAGCAACATATTCCTTAACTCCTTTCAGTCTCTGTTGTACCAAAGAATAGATCTGTAACCATCGGTTACATGCCTTGATCACAAAGGGAGACTAAGGGTTTTTGAGAGGTAAATATGTTGAAGATTTCTTTTGATTTGGTGGTAGCACATCAACTTCATATAGGAAATCAAATTTGGATGACAGAGTTTTAGAAGGGGACATATTTACTTGAGCTAGAGATATACATGAACTGGACCTACCTAAAGAAGAAGACTCAAGAGGAGACATAATTTTGAACTTTTTGACTTATAAAGACTAGATGAATTTGTTCTAGAGATCTATGCAAAAGACTCGGTAAAAATGAAAATCTTTTTATCTTTTTATAGTGGCAACAATTATAAGGTACAGGTTTCTCAATATCAGGCTATTAGGGCCCAATCAACTCTATCCTATCCTCTTTACATATTTTGTGGTCGATTTTATCAGGGATACTGTGATAATAAAAATGACAAGTTCTTCAAATTTTGTCAGTAAGGGAACATGATTAGGAACTTTCCGATTGGTAAGGTTTCTTATGGGGAAAACAAGGTTCCCGTTGCCTCTTCATCAGCTCTGACACCAAAGGGTGCACCATTTAGCTTGTGCACTAGTCGAAATTGACCCTATGCTTTCACTACTCATCAATAGTGTGAGGCATCACATGATGTCATTACTGATATGTTGAAACTCGTTCCCCATGATGTGTACTATTTACTTGATCCATATTTGTGCTAAGGATCTAAGTGAGTAACTACAACTCGATTATGTACAAGACGCAGACTAATATACTGGAAAACACTGACTCTAACAATTGAAATGAAATTATAACTCTAATATGTACAGGAAATAAGTAGTAAAACTTGGAAGCTAAAACTAAAGACGGATCTAAGAGGAGTAGTTTTGAAAATTAAAACCAAAGACTAAGAATAAAAATGTAACGCGTGCTCACGCGTTCACAATTAACAGAGGTGGATGCAAACTCCTGCTTCCTCCCGACCATCAGGAGTGGGGATAGCTCTGATACCAAAAAAGATGGGGAGGTAGAGAGGCACGATGACTATCGGAGAGAGCATCCAAGCGGACAGGCAGCAAACCCCTAACATAACAACATAAAATATGGTTTCACGACTATATAGGTGGCACGCCATACAAAATCAAAGCTTTTGTTGAATTCCACAGACATAGACACTACATTTCCAATATATTTCAACACCATGGTGGCAGAAAACCTTAACAAGTGAAAGCTTTCGTCAACACCACAGACACAAAGACTAACCTTTCCAACATGATAGGTAATTCATGTCCATATAGGCGGCATTCCATACGTAATCAAAGCCTTTAATCGACATGCAAGAGCTTTCCTACGGCTGAGCTACGCATCCGTATAGACAGTTTGCTTGATAGCTACAGAGCCTTCAAAACCCTTAATGGTATGTCTTGACTTTGAAACTGCAAGCTACAAATCAAGGATGGTTTGCCTCTGCAACAAATCCTTCATAACCCTTAACTGGATGGCTTAACTTTTCTAGTCTTAGAACACATGAGATCCTTTATCTCCTTAGTACACAACTATTTCATATTTGCCTAAAACGGGTCTTACGGTGGCTCTCCCTGGCCTGCTGCCCTCAAAATGGCCTCAAAACAAAAGGTGTACTAAGGCAGACCCCAGATCTACGTGGTATTTCTAAGATATTGAATCTTTTTGGAAAGATATAGCATGGACTAAGCCAATTTCATTTCATATATATAGAAAGGACTTACACATACACGTTGCGTGGACAAAGCAAACTTCTTTAAACATGGAAAGTACTTAGATATCTACGTCGCGTGGCTAAACCCAACTTCATTTAATTAACATAGAAAGTAACTTCGGGGTGCCTTTGTTGCCACCGCAATAAGCTAGCACTTCACGTTAGTATTTCCTTACCCTTTTACTCTGACATAGAGGATTGAAGTACCCATTATTTATGAAGAGAGAAAGCAAAAGCAAGAGAGTTTAGCCTAAAAATATTTTCATTGATAGAAGAGAGAAACTATATAAGAGGTTTTTAGGTAGAGAAGCTGATACCTCTAACCTAAAGGCTTAGGATTCCTTTTATAGAGAAAGGAAGCTTACTAGCTAAGCTATGCTATGGATAAACATGAAATAAAATATTAAATTCCTATCCTAACAGCTAAGGGATAGGAATTATCTATTAATAAGGATAAGTCTTATCCTTTAGGAAGGGATAAGCATTTTCTGTTACCACTAGATAAGCCTTATCTTTATTTATACAAGGCCCTACTAATATGTAGGGGGCCAAATAAAAATAAAGCAAACTATATTGTTGGTATGTGATAGAATGTGCAAGCAGGTGAGTCAGCAGCTTGCATGCAGATGCATCAGCCGCTTCACAGGCATCTTGCAAGCAGGTAGTTAAGCTCTTTATTTTTAAAGTTGCTGAGTCTGCAGCTTCAAAAACCTATATAAAAGGGTAACCCACTAAGGAGGGTTTACTAGAAGATGAGGGTAACCCACCAAAAAGGGTAACCCATCTAATAAGGTTTCGTTAGAGAGAAGGGTAACCTACAGAGGAGGGTAACCTACTAGAGAGGGTTACCCATTAGAAAGGGTAACCCGCGGTGTGTTTGTGTATCCTTCCTCCATCCACCAATCTACTCTGTGCTTTTTCGTGAGGCATTTATGGCCTTCCAAGCTTCTTTTCATCGATCTGGTAAAGCAACTTCTTCTAAACGATAAATATGTGCATTCGTGTTGGGTAGCTTTCTGTTGTATGCTATTGATAGAAATGATGACTTTATCTCTAGTGATAGCATACTACGGCTGATATTGTTTTGCTGCTCATTTAATCTCATCCCAGTGGGGATCACCGTCGTCTACATAGTTCCATTTTCCCTATTCTTTTGGTAATATTTCCTTTGGAATGCATCTGTTCTGCTAAAAAATAAAGCATTGGGCTTCATAATATTTATCTTCTAGAGAGTGCATAGTCATGCAAAAATACCTGAGGATTGAAATTTCAGGCTAAGCTTGTACGTCGTGGCTTGAGATTCCTACAGGGCGATGCAGCATAAAGACATTGCATCATAGTAATCCTTGAGGCATCAAATCCAGTATTCTTACGGCTTGAACAACAACATAAATCTCCTCAGAGAAGGTTTAATTAAATCAAAATGCTTGAAGACATCATACTTGAACTCTATGATAATATAGTGCTGGTGGAACAGATACCAAAATAGCCACAGGAGTTCTTGCGGGAAGTCCTTGGCCAGTGCAATAAAAACATGGCAGAAGGGATATTTCTGGTGTACTCCATACAACTTCAAGATGTATCCTTCATATTTTCTAAAACCATAAAGCTCGTAGAAGTTTTAGATGGATGGATCGAAGGGATCTAAATATTAGTTGAATAGATCTGAAGGGTAATCTACTAGCCCAGAAGATAGTATCCCTGCCATGTTGATTATGAGGATTTGGCTAGCCTAATTATTGCAGTCTTCTTCATTGCTAGAGATTACGTAAAGGTCATCGGAGTAGATGTCACCTTCTTCTTTATATACGTCTATGGAGAAGAAGGTATCCTCCGTTATTTTTTCTTCCAGCAAGAAAATTGATTCAAGGTAGTACTCCGTGCTGATATAGATTCCTGTGTGATCAGCTATCTTTTCAAAGAGGTGGACAAAGTTCTTTGACTTCTTAGCTTGAGGACAGTTTTTGGCAAAGTGGCCAAGTTTTTGTAGATGAAATAACCATTATCTTTCTTCTTATAGTTGGATAGGCACCTCCATCTGAAGTATGTGGTTTGTGGAGTAACCATACTACTCTTATAGGGAGACCTTGGCAGTTTGAACGTCCCAAACAATAGTTGCCATTTTATGCTCATCTTGCTGTGAGGGCAGGAGTAGTCGGACTTGATGATGAGGTCGTCTTTGCTACACGTTCGATCGAGTACTGGATTGTTTTTGATAATATACTTCAACATGGTCCTCTTGATGCACATGTTGTCCAGAGCCTAGAAGATAGCTTGCCAAATATAGCCTATTTGTAGAATTGTTATAGACTTGAACTTCTCCTCCACAATCATCGTCATGTGGTTTTCTAGCATCATCAATAGTGATGAAACCAAGGCTTACTTCAGGTTGAGATACCCTCCTAACTCAAAATAGATTTTTTCTCTCCTTTGGAAATAGATATCGATGGAATTTCTATCAAATGATTGACACCTCATCTGGAAAAGTTGTAGCCAGAGCTTCTCGTGCCTCTAGCCTGCATCTTTGCAGAATACCACATGTAGTATCCAGATATTCAAGGGAAATTCCTTCAATGTCAGATATTTGTACTTGTCTGAAATCCAAAGAGCTTTTCACCAGTCTTTAAGTATTCTAGATAATCTAGATGTAAACTCTGAGAGTATGATGTATTTCTCCCGCTCGGCTATATTCTTTATCGCCATCAAAGTGTAGAAGTCCTAGATCTGCTGGGGCCAGGCTATAATCTTTATGTCGTTAAGGGGGAAGGCGTGAAATACAATTCCTATGGTCTTTCTTACTGGAGTACCTCGATCTGTCCTTGTTTGTGGGATTGGATCATTCGTCATCCCATCTTGGTTGTCGATAAGCTCGAAGACCTCTGGCTCCTTGGAATGGTTCATGTACATCGATGGATAGTCTTCTTCAAGAGATTCAATTGAGGACTCATAATTATCCTCAATATATTCTCATGAATCGACATACTCTTCACTGTTTTCCATGTATCCATTTGCTGGAAAGTCATTGCCGGTGTTGTACTATGCCTCTGCATTAGAGGAATCTTCATTACTCAAAGCAGGATCAATATGATCAGCATCCTAGATTTGTTCGTTGCACTTCAGAGATTCTTCAACTTGAAAAAGGACTATTATGTCTAGTGGATCTGGGATTGCATCATCATCGATATTCAATCCATATAGATTTGTGACAAATTGGTCTTAATTAATATCTGTATCACGATAGGACGACAACCACTTATGGTTGAGAAAGCCATCATTCATTAAGGCATTCCATTCTTTATCTTCATTGGGTACTTTTAGATTGTGGATTATCATATTATCATTTAGGAATATGATGTTGTGATCTGGGATCATCATGGTCCCTTTGAATGTATCAGGCTTTATTTTTATTTTGGTCTACTTTTGTGTTTCATTGCTTTTCTCTTGGCAGTGATGGCATCTTTCCCACCCCATACATTTTTTACAATACCAAACTCTTTTTCTTCTTAAGAATATGGGGATATCAGCAGATGGGAGCTCAAAGTAGGAGTAGGACAGATGTGGCTCATTTTTGGTAGAGACTATGCATGGGGAACAAGGTTGGCTTTGGTAGTAAGCTATGGGTTCTCTGGGGTTGAAACCCGCCGAGTCTTAGCTATTTGATTTATTCCATCAGAAAAGGCCTTTCCTTCTATTTCTGGTCAAATAAATGAGACATAGAAGAGTCTGGTGGACATATATCATACTGCATGGATTGGAGCCTGAGCTCTAACTGGACGATAAGTCCGTCATGTTGAGTAGATGTTCGTTCTGCTTGCTTGGTCATTCCTTCAACTTTGGTTGCCTACTTATTATGAGAGTGAGCAACTTTCTTCACGGCTTTGTTTCTAGATAGCATCTGTTTTTGGAATATGGCATTTCTAGATTGCCAGTTGATGTTACTTCGGTGTCACTGAAGGCCATCTTCTCTCTGGACGGCAGGATAATAGTTTTGGCTGGTATCTTTGGAGTATGGCTAATGTTATCCTTTTCAAAAGGTTTGTTTGGTGTGAAGTCATCAGAGTAACTGGTGCCAGAATGAGCCATCATGAGGAGTTTGGTAGCTTGCTGGTTTTCTTTGGTTCTGGTGGTTTTGGAATATGGTGGAGAGGGCGAGGTGTATGTGGCATCTGTAATTCAACTTCCATGGATAGTGTTTAGAGAAATGAAATTTACTTCACATGGTATATTGGCTGTTATGATTGAAGTTATATATCTAATCATGCTCTTCCATACAGCTTTCTATGAGCCAATGTAAGAACCTTAGGTTATCTGTTAGCTTTTGGCCATCTAACAGTGGGATGTAAACAGAAGATCGATACACGTGGATTGAGATAGTGGTTTTTGGAGGCTACTTTATGTGTGAGTGGTTAAAGCTAATTGTGATGGTGTTTCACTCTATCAGGCAAAGGTTGGATCCTTAGACTGGAGAGGTTAGGGATAGTCTCTGAACTTCTCATAGTTTGTGACCCATGAACCTGGGAGTATCTTCACAAGTTCATCTCTAGGTATCTGCCTTGGGATTTGGACACACTGAGAGGTTCTTTTAGTGGCATCTATATTTAAGAACAAAGCATCTCCTCCACTTGGAAGGGATAGATCCATAACATGATTATGAACCCACCAAACTACCTGGTAGTGGACAGTTTCCTAGTTGGCATCTCTGGGCAGAGGAGCTCAAAGAACCTGGACTGTGATCTTTAACGCCTCCATTAGATATAGATCAGAGAGGGACATATTAAAGTTGGGGAATATAGTGATAAAGATTGTCCTGGCATTCAGTGTGATTTATAAAGTTTCCAAGTTAGCATGTTAGTATTTGTTGTACCTGTATCAAGGAGGGAAAGATGTGCCACCACGGGCTAGCCTTTTCATTCGTGATTTGACAACGCAACCCAAACAGCACCAAAGTCTATATGGGTAAAGCCTGGATTCCTCCACTATCTTGGAAAACATAGCGGCATCTGTAGAGTGATGAACTGTTCCTCCAGAGTTGAAAAATTAAGATAGTGGTCTAGTTTTGTGACAGCAACATATTCTTTAACTCCTTTTGGTCTCTGCTGCACCAAAGAATAGACCTGCAGCAATGGGTTACATGCTTTTTTTGCAAAGAAAGAGTAAGGGTTTAGGAGAGGTAGATGTGTTAAAGATATCTTTTGTTCTGGTGGTAGAACATCAACTTCATATAGGAAATCAAACTTTAATGACAGAGTTTTCGAAAGGGACATATTTACTTGTGCTAGAGATCTACATGAACTGGACCTACTTAAAGAAGAAGACTTAAGGGAGGACATATTTTTGCATTTTTGGACTTATAAATACTAGATGTATTTGTTCTAGAGATCTATGCGAAAGACTCAACTTAAATGAAAATTTTTTGGTTTTTTTATGGAATGACTCTATATATTTTATGTAAGGATCTAAGGAAGTAACTACAACTCGATTATGTACAAAACGCAGACTACTATGATTGAAAACACTGACTCTGACAATTGAAATGAAATTATGACTCTAATATATACAGGAAATGAGTACTAAAACTTGGAAGCTAAAACTAAAGATGGATCTAAGAGAAGTAGTTTTAAAAAGTAAAACTAAAGACCAAGAATAAAAATGTAAAGCTTGCTCACAAGTTTGCAATCAACAAAGGTAGATGCAAACTCTTGCTTCCTCCCGACCTCCGAGAGTGGGGATGGCTCTGTTACCAAATAGATAGAGCGGTAGAGGGGCACAGAAGACTGCCAAAGAGAGCATCCGGGCGGATAGGTAGCAGATTCCAAACATTCCAACATAAAATACAGTTTCGCGACTATGTATGCAGCACACCATACAAAATAAAAGCTTTCACAAAACACCATAGACATAGGCAATAAGTTTCCGAAAGGTTTCAAAACCATGGAGGTGGTATACCTTAGTAACTTAAAAATTTCATCAACACCAAGACACAAAGACTAACCTATCCAACATGACAGGAGATTCACGTGCATATAGGCGGTATGTCATATGAAATCAAATCATTTAATCAACATGAAAGAGCTTTTATATGACTGAGCTACGCATCCGAATAGACGGTTCTCTTATTACCAATAAAGCCTTCACAAACCTTAACGGGATGTCTTGACTTTGCTATTCTTAGAACACATAAGATCCCTTTGTCTCCTTAGTACACCCTTGTTTCATATCTACCTAAAATGGGTCTTACGGAGGTTATCCCTGGCCTATTACCCTCAAAATGGCCGCAAAACAAAAGGTGTACTAAGGCAGACCACAGATCAGTGTGTTCTTTCTCAGATATTTACTCTTTTTAGAAAGCTAAGGCATGGACTAAGCCAATTTTATTTCATATACATGGAAAGGACTTAGACATCTACGTTGTGTGGACAAATCCAACTTCGTTATACATGGAAAGTACTTAGACATCTATGTCTTGTGGACGAAGCCAACTTCATTAAACATGGAAAGTTACTTTGGGGTATTGTTTTTCCCGTCATAACAAGCTAGCACTTTACTGTAGTATTTCCTTACCCCCCTACTCTAACCTAGACGATCGAAGTACCCTTCACTTTAGAAGAGAGAAAGCAAGAGCAAAAGAGTTTAGCAAACAAAAATTTTCATTGATAGCAGAGAGAAACTATACTAAAGGTTTTTATGTAGAGAAGCTAATGCCTATAACTTAATGTACTAAGCTTCCTTTTATAAAGGAAGGAATTTTACTAGCTAAGCTATGCTATGGATAAACATGAAATAAAATATTACATTCCTATCCTAACTGCTAAGGGATAGGCATTATCCGTTATTAAGGATAAGTCTTATCCTTTGGGAAGGGATAAGCATTATCTGTTATGACTAGATAAGCCTTATCTTTATTCACATCGGTCCCTACTAACTTATGGGGGATAAATATAAATAAAGCTGACTATGTTTTTGGCATGTGATAGTATGTGCAAGTACTTGAGTCAGGAACTTCACAGGCATCTAGAAAGCAGGTGGATAAGCTTTTTCTCTTCGACTAGCTGAGTCAGCAACTTCAAAAACCTCTCTGAAATGGTAACCCACAGAGGAGGGTTTCCTTGGATAGGAGGTTAACCTACTAAAAAGGGTAATCCACTGGTGAGGGTAGTCCATCTAATAGGGTTTCCTTAGAGAGAGGGGTAATGTA
This sequence comes from Capsicum annuum, assembly GCF_002878395.1. Classification (NCBI taxonomy): domain Eukaryota; kingdom Viridiplantae; phylum Streptophyta; class Magnoliopsida; order Solanales; family Solanaceae; genus Capsicum; species Capsicum annuum. Next base: position 73,137,489 of record NC_061122.1, on the reverse strand, counting down.
ATCAGAAGGGTAGCCCACTGAAGAGAGTAACCCACTTTGAAGGCTAACCCTCTTCAGAGGGTAACTTTCCTGCACATGTCATTTAGCATCATCTTTTAGATAGTGTTGGATGGTTCCGGTGATGTTGAGGTCGTGTATCCTTCTTCCATCTACCAATCTACTCCTTGCTACTGCCTTAGGCATTCTTGGCCTTCCAAACTTCTCTTCATCAATCTTATGAAGTAACTTTTTCTGAATGATGAATCTTCACATTCATGTTGGGGGATATTTTAGTCTTATGCTTTTGATGGAGCTGGTAACTTCATCTCTAGTGATCTCATATTGCGGCTAATATTATTTTGTTGTTTGTCAGACCTCATACCAGTGGGGATGACTCTCATCTGCATAGTTCCATTTTCCCCATTTCATTGGCCAGATTTTCTTCGAAACGTGTCTGTTCTACTGAAAAATCAAGTGTTGGGCTTCGTAGTATTCATCTTCCAGAGAGAATATGGACACAGGAAATTACCAAAAAAGTGAAATTTCTGACTGAGCTTGGAAATTGTGGCTTGATATTCTTATGGGGCAATGTAGCATAAATACCATTGCATCATAGGAATCCTTGAAGCATCAAATCCAGTATTCTTGCTGCTTGAACCACAACGTGAATCTCTTCAGAGCAGGTTGGATTCGATTGAAATACCTAAAGTCACCGTACTTAAACTCCATGAGAATGTAGTACTGGTGGCATAGAGGCCAGAATATCCACAGGAGTTCTTACGGGAAGTCGATGGCTAGTGCGATGAAAACATAGCAAACGGGATATTTTTGGTGTACTTTGAACAGCTTCAAGATGGATCTGCCATATTTTTCTGAACACTTGAATCTTCTAGAAGGTTTATATGGATGGATCCAAGGGATCTAAATACTGGTCGAACAGATCTGGAGGGTAGTCTGCTAGCCCAGAAGACAGTATCCTTGCCGTGTTGAGCATGAGGATTTGTTTAGCCTGATGTTTGTAGCCTTCTCCATTGCTGGATATCAAGTAAAGATCATCGGCGTAGATGTTACCTTATTCTTAATATACATCTATGAAGAAGAGGGTGTCCTCCATCATTTCTTCTTCCAGCAAGAAGACCAATTCAAGGTCGTTCTCAGTGTTGAGATAGATTCCTGCATGATCGGCTGTCTCTTCAAATAGGTGGATGGATTCCTTTGACTTCTTGGCTTGAGGATAGTTTCTAGAGAAGTGGCTAGGCTTTTTATAGATGAAGCAGCTATCGTCTTTCTTCTTGTAGTTGGCTAGCCTCCTCTGATTGAAGTACCTGGTTTTTTGGGTAAACCTACTCCTATCATCGGGAGACCTTGGCAGTTTAAATATCCTAAATAGAAGCTGCCTTTTTGTGCTCGTCTTGCATCAAGGGTAGGAGTAGTTGGACTTGGTGATGAGGACATCTTTACTGCAGGCTCGATTAATGACTGGATTATTTTTGATAATTTTCTTCAGTATGGTCCTTTGTATGTACATGCTTTCAATTGCCTAAAAGATGGCCTGCCGCATATAGCCTATATATGGGACGGTTATGGGCTTGAACTACTCCTCTACAATCATCTCCATGTGGATTGTTAGCATCATTGACGGTGATGATATGATGTCTTGCTTTGGGCTAGGATCCACGGCAAACACTAAGTAGATCTTTTCCATCCTCTAGAAGTGGATATCGATGGAATTTCTATCGAATCATAGATATTTTATCTCGTAAACCTATCGTCAGAGCTTCTCATCCTCTAGCCTACATCTCTGTAGAATACTTTATGTAAGATCCTTTTATTAAAGGAAAAGTACTGGGATGTCAGATATGTGTTCTTGTCGAAAATCCCAAGAGCTTTCCACTAGTCTTTCAGTATGTCAGAGAATATGGATGTGAACTACATGAGCATCATGTATTTCTCCCACTCAACCAAAATCTTTATCGCCGTCAAAGTGTAGAAGTCCTAGATCTACTGGGTTCAGGCTAAAATATTTATGTCATCAAGGGTGAAGGTATGAAATACAGTTCCCACGATCTTTCTCCCTGGTGTACTTAGATCTATCCTTCTTTCTGGGATTGGATCACCCATCATCCCATCTTAGTCGTTGACAACCTCGGAGACCTCTGGCTCCTTAAAATGGTTTATATATATCGATGGATAGTCTTCTTATGGAGATTCAATTGAGGATTCAGGAGTATCCTCAACATATTCTCATAAATAGAAAAACTCTTCCCTATCTTCTATGTATCCATCGGCTGGAAAGTCATTGTCGGTGTTGGAGTATGCCTCCGCATCAGAGAAATCTCCTTTACTCGAAGCAGGATCAATGGGATCAGCATCCTAGATCTATTCGTTGTACTTCAGAGATTATTCAATTGGATCACGGACTGTTGTGGCTTATAGATCTAGGATGGCATCATCATCGATGTTCAAGCCATACAAATTTGGGACAAGCTAGTCTAAATCAGTATCTGTATCATGATGGGACAAAAACCACTTGTTGTTGAGAAGGCCATGTTTTAGCAAGGCATTCTATTTTATATCTTTATATAGTATTTATGGCTTGTGGGTTATAAGATTGTCATCTGGGAATGTTATGTCATGGTTTGGGATCATCACGATACCTTTGTCTGTATCGGACTCTATTTTTCTCTTGGTCTGCTTTTGAGTTTTGTCAGCTTTAGTCGTGGAAGTGATGGCATCTTTCCTATCCCATATATTTTTTGCAATATCAAACTCCTTTTCATCTTGAGAATCAGGGGATCGGCATATGGGAGGTCAAAGTAAAAGTGGGAAAGATGTAGATCATTTTTGGTAGAGAGTATGTCTGTGGAGGCATAGGGAACAGGGTTGGCTTTGGTAGTGAGCTATGGGTTCTCAAAGGATGAAACCCACAGTGTCTCAGCTGTTTGATTTGTTCCTACAAATAAGCCATATACTTCTATTGCTGGTCGAAAAAAATGAGACATCAAAGTACCTTGCGGACATATATCATACTGCATGGATTGGTGCCTGAGCTCCAAATGGATGATAAGTCTATCATGCTAATAGATGCTTGTTATGCTCTCTTGGTCATTCCTTCGACTTTTCTCTCCAACTTATTATGAGAGTAAGCAACATTCTTCATGGCTTGGTTGATGCTGGATAGAATTCTATTTAGTCACATGGCATTTCCAGATTGCCTGTTGAGTGTTACTTTGGTGTAACTGAGGGGCATCTTCTCTCTGGACAATAGGATAACAGTTTTGGCAGGTATCTTTGGAGCGTGGCTCATGCTATCATTTTGGAAAGGTTTGTTTGGTGGGAATTCATATGAGTAATCGATGCCAGAGTGATACATCATGAGAAGTTTAGTAGCGAGTAGGTTTTCTTTGGTTCTGGTGGTTTTGGCATGTTGTGGAGAGGTTGAGGTTGCCCATTGGCATAGGTGGCATCAACAATTCAACTTCCAAGGACAGTGTATGGAGAAAGGATATTTTCTCCACATGGTATATTGGACATCATGATCGAAGTGGTGTATCCAATCATGCTCTTCCGTACAACTATCAATGAGCCAGTGCGTGAAACTTGGGTTATCTGTCAGGGCCATCTAACAGTGGGATGTCATCGTAAGGTTTATATATGTAGATTTAGAATGTGGTTTTAGGAGGCTTCTTTAGGTGTGAGTGGTTGAAGCTAATTGTGATGGTGCTTTCACTCCTTCAGGAAAAGGTCGGCTCCTTGGACTGGAGAGGTTGAGGATAGTCTCTCAACTTCTCATAGATTATGACCAATGAATCTGGGAGTACTTTTACAAGTTCATCTCTGGGTATCTACCTTGGAATTTGGACACACTGAGTTATTCCTTTGATGGCAGCTATATTTAATAACAAAGCATCGCCACCACCTGGAAGGGATAGATCTATAGCATGATTCTTAACCCACCAAGATACCTAGTAGTGGAGAGTTTCCTAGATAGCATCTCTGCCCTATGGATCTTTGATTACTTAGACCTAGATCTTTAATGCCTCCTTCAAATATCAGAGAGGGACGTATTGAAGTTGGGGAATATAGTGACGAAGACTATCCTAACATTCAGTGTGAGTTCTGAAGTTCCAAATTGGCATGTTGGTATTCGTTGTACCTAGTATCAAGGAGGGAAAGATGCTCCACCATGGGATGGCCTTTTCATCCATGATATGACAATGTAACCCTAACACCACCAAAGTGGATATAGGTGAAACTTGGTTCCTCCATTGTCTTGGAAATTCTTACGGCATCTGTAGAGTGATGAATTGTTCCTCTTGTATAGAATGAATAGGCTGGTGGTCTAGTTTGGAGGCAGAAAAATATTCTTTAACTCCTTTCGGTCTCTGCTGCACCAAAAAATGGATTTGCAACCATAGGTTACATGCCTTTTTCACAAAGGCAATGGGTTTTGGAGAAGTAGATGTGTTGAAGATATCTTTTGTTCTAGTGGTAGTACATCAACTTCATATAGGAAATTAAATTTGAATGATACAGTTTTTGAAGGGGACATATTTACTTGAGCTAGAGATCTACATGAACTACACCTACCTAAAGAAGAAGACTGAAAGCAAGACATATTTTTGTATTTTTGGACTTATGAAGACTAGATGTATTGGTTCTAGAGATCTATGCAAAAGACTCAATAAAAATGAAAATCTTTTTGGGTTTTTATTGACTGACTCTATATATTTTTGCTAAGGATCTAAGGAAGTAACTACAACTCGATTATGTACAAGACGCAGAATACTATACTGGAATACACTAACTCTGACAATTAAAATAAAATTATGACACTAATATGTATAGGAAATAAGTAGTAAAACATGGAAGATAAAACTAAAGACAAATCAAAGAGGAGTAGTTTTGACAAGTAAAACTAAAAACTAAGAATAAAAAGGTAAAGCTTGCTCACTTGTTTGGAATCAGCAGAGGTGGATGTAAACTCCTACTTCTTCCTGACCTCTGGGAGTAGGGATGGCTCTGATACCAAATATACAAGGAGGCAGAGGGACACGAAAGACTGTTGAAGAGAGCAGTCAGGCGGATAGGCAGCACATCCTTAACTTTCTAACATAAAAGACAATTTCATGACCATGTAAGCGGTACGCCGTACGAAATCAAAGCTTTCATCAAACACCATAGACACACACTAAGTTTCCAACAGGTTTAAACACTATGGAGGTGGTATACCTTAACAAGTCAAAGCTTTCATCAACACCACAGACATAGAGACTAACCTTTCCAACATGACAGGCAATTCACTTCCATATAGGTGGCATGCCATATGAAATCAAAGCCTCTAATTGACACGCCAGAGCTTTTCTATGACTAAGCTATATATCTGTATAGGCGGTTTACTTTTTAGCTACAAAGCCTTCACAACCCTTAATGGGATAGATTGACTTTGGAACTGAAAGCTACACAGCAAATATGGTTTGCCTCGGCAACAAAGCTTTGACAACCCTTAACGGGATGGCTTGACTTTACCATTCTTAGAACATATGAGATCCCTTATATCCTTAGTACAAAATTATTTTGTATTTTCATAAAATGGGTCTTACGGTAGCCCTCCCTGGCCTATTGCCCTCAAAATAGCAGCAGAAAAAAATGTGTACTTAGGCAGACTCCAGATCTACGTGTTCTTACTCAGATATTAAATCTTTTTGAATATCTATGGAATGGACTAAGCCAATTTCATTTCATATATATGGAAAGGACTTAGACATCAACTTCATGGGGGAAAATCCAACTACATTATACATAGAAAGTAGTTAAACATCTACGTCACATAGACAAAACCAACTTTATTTCATAAATATAGAAAGTAATTTGGGGTTTCGTTGTTGCCGTCGTAACAAGCTAAAACTTCACCTTAGTATTTCCTTACCCCCTAAATAAGAGGTTTTTAGATAGAGAAGCTGAGGTGACTAACCTAAAGGCCTAGGTTTCTTTTTATAGAGAAAGAAAGCTTACTATCT